>NW_027204048.1:600000-875000 GCF_024711535.1 Dipodomys merriami | reverse complement strand
GTGTCTTCTGTAGAAAATGGGAAGCTGAGGGAACCTTCTTATCCTTCACTTCCCCTCCTCCGGGAGGAGATTATGCGCTTTTTCAAAATTTATTCATTTTTGGTCAGTTGTGGGCCTAGGTATGGTCCCTGAGCTTTTAAGATCAAGACTAAAGCTCTATCACTTTGAGCCACAGCTCCACTTCCAGTTTTCTGGAGATAAGAGTCTCACGGCCTCTGTTGCCAGGGCTGGCTTTAAATTTCAGTCCGAAGATCTCAGCTTTCTGAGTAGCAAAGATTGCAGGTATGAGCCTGGCTCTTTACTTTTCTTTTCTTCCTTCCTTCCTTCCTTCTTTCCTTCCTTCCTTCCTTCCTTCTTTCTTTCCTTTCCCTTCCTTTCTTCCTTCTTCCTTTCCCTTCCTTCCTTCTTTCTTTCCTTTCCTTCCCTCCTTCCCTCCTCCTCCCTCCCTCCCTCTCCCCACTCTCTCTTTCTTTCTTTCTTTCTATTGTATATGAGTTTGACCTCAGGGCCTCATGCTTGTGAGGCAGCAGCTCCATCAGTTAGGATGGGACCTCAGCACTGCATTTGCTTTAAATGGTTTTCAGATAGGGTCTTGAGTTTTATGCCCTCCAACATAACTGCAATAATAGGTACATAGAACAGTTGAAGAGGGAGAAGAAAGGAGTGTCTGTGAAGGGACCAAACAAGGAAGAGTTAATATTAAGGTTCCCAAGTATATCCTAAGCTACATCGCTTTGAGATCATTCTCATACAAGCCAACTAAAAGGGCAAACTCCTAATCATTTAGACATCTCTAAGGATAGGACTCATTGCTGCTATGGGTTGGAGGAAACGGTTTTCGTACTCATACTTGAAGACACTAATACTTCAAGGTAGGTATCAGTGCTCTTGGACTCAAGATGGGATTATACTCTGATAATTGAGTACATTAAGAATATTACAAATAAAAATATCATCTGTTTAAAAGGCACTGGGTGTGTGTGAGGGGAGTACAGGGATGGCCTTGAAATTAAGATTCTCCTGTCCCAGCCTCCTGAGGTTTTCTTTCTTTCTTCTTTCCTTTCTCTCCTACTATCTTTCTCTCCTACTGTCTTTCTCTCCTACTTTCTCTCCTTTCTTTCTTCATTTTTCTTTCTTTCAATATTTCTTTCTTTCTTTTTGCTTGTTTATTTTCTTGGATTGTTGATGATAGAACTCAGGGCCTTGTGAATACTAGGTAAACATACCCCTGAATTCTGGGGCTTTAGGCCTGTGCTACTCTACATGGCTTAATAATGCATCATCCCAGGCCTCTCCCATACCACCACACAAGCTCCTGAAAACCACAGTTTCCCAATAAAACTTTGGTTGTTTCCGCTTGTGATCACCCAGTTTTCAGGGAGCTGGAACTGACTGCTATCATAAGATTATATCACAGTACATATCATTAACCTGGGAAATTCAAAAAATTTAAAACATTTTAAATTCTAAACTGGGCACCAGTAGCTTATGCCTATAATCCTAGTTATTCAGGAGGCTGAGATATGAAGATCAAGGTTCCAAGCAAGCCTGAGAAGAAAAGTTTAAGACACTCTATCTCCAATTAACCAGCAAAAATTCTGGACTGGAGGCATGGCTCAAGTGGTAGAATGATAGTCATGAATGAATAAGTCCAATGGGAGGGCCTGAGTTCATGCCCTAGTACAGACACACACAAAAAAGTTTCCACTGAATGCATGTTGCTTTTGTCATACTGTAAAGTTGGAAAATCATGTCAAACCATCATGTTAGCAAAGACTTCTATAAGTTAATAAAAGACTTCTATCTGCTGAGATTTCAAGTTGTGAAAGTAAATGAACTGACATGACTGTGAGAGGTCAATGCCATACAGAGGTGCCAGTGTGGTTACTGACAATCACACCTAGTCCTGGAACCTCTGGTTCTCAGGATGCTTTCCCTTCAGCTTCTTCTACATGAGGATGGTATGGGTTTACCTTGATCACTCTTGTTCATCACCATGATGAACATATGAAGGTGTTGAATAGCTGAGGCAGACAAATGCATTTCTAGAAATCATTTAGGAAAGCAATAGTCCAAACAAGGGAAGGGGTGACATTGTCCAAAAAGAAATGTACTCTTTACCTGACTTATGTAACTGTAACCTCTCTGTATATCACATTTATTTATTTATTTATTTAGTCAGTTATGGGGCTTGAACTCAGGGCCTGGGCACTGTCCCTGAGCTTTTTTGCTCAAAGCTAGTGCTCTACCACTTTGAGCCATAGCTCTACTTCTGGTTTTCTGGTGATTAATTAGAGATAAACAGGCAAACAGGCTCATGATCATTACCTTACTTATATAACTGTAACTCCTCTATACATCACCTTCATAATAAAAGAAAATAAAAAGGAAAAAAAAGAGTCTCATGGACTTTCCTTCCTGGGCTGGCTTTGAACTGTGATCCTCAGCTCTCAGCTTCCTGAGTAGCTAGCATTATAGGCATGAGCCACCAGTGCCTGGCTGTTCATCACCTTTAAAATAACAATACAAATTTTTAATTAAAAATAAAGTAAAAAAGAAGAAAAGCTCACTGGTTCTTTGAGTATCATAAGAACATGACTTTTGTTTTAAACCACAGAAATGCAAAATAAAAAATTTAATCAATTTTGTCCATTAATCAATTTTGTCCATTATGACCAGTCAGAGATGATAAATTATTTAAATTATATTTTCCAACTTATTAATGACATCTTACAATCTGACATCTGGGTCAGCTATAGTGATTATCAGTGAAGCTAGAAAGTAAATGGGCAAAAGTAGGGAACAGAGGAGGAAGAAAGAAAAAAATAAGGTTACAATCAAACTTTACATCTTTACTGTTTTTTTTAAGTCATCAACACAATAATAAGAAAACAATGAGAAAGTAACATTTGTCAATACCAACAACAGCTTCTCCTGTATCCTCTTTTAGTTCTTCAGTTCAATATGTCAGTATTATTAGAATTTATATTCTAACAATGTCCTAGAAGGGCTGGACACATAATAAGCCATATCTATTTCCAGAGGCATTTGCCTAAAGTGTACTGAAGGAGTAGAGCTCCAACTTGGCATTTGGGGCATAGTCAATGAGTTAAGAATGGGCTAAGGCCTGTGATACGTGAAAACCTCACAGATGAGGTAGCTCCAAGGAGACAAACAGTGGACCAAGGCTTCTGGTGTAGACCCCTCTGAATTAGCTTACTATTATGGGGTTTATTATTGTTTTAAGAGTGCAGGAAGATATATTACTTGAAGGAGGAAAGGAGAGCACAGGCCATTTTTTCCAAAGTAATTCTTTCCCACAGGATTTGTTTTTTATTCTGGTACAGAGATACCCACAGATCAGGATACATGGATGATGCCACAGAGACAGTTCGTTATGTATAGATCTCAAGAAGAAGGGCAAGCTATATAATACAGAGTGACACAAGGAAGTGCCAGGTTTGGTCAGGAGGCAGCAGGAGTGAGGGGAAAGCATGGAGAAGAGCCTTGATTGTGGTTTCTATAGGGAGAAACAAAGCTACTTGGGTGTCTTTGTCCAGTCTCTATTTTTATAATAAAACAACCCAAAGGTGTGAATTTTATTTTTTCTTAAAAAGTTTTTGTTTTTTATTTTAGCTCATAGTTTTGTAGGCTAGATTAGGTGGCTCCATCTGCTCAGCTTCTGAAAGAGTATCTCATGGTAAGATTCATTACAATGGCAGGGGGCTACCCAGGCTTGTTCTTTTTATATCAACTTGCTTTCTAGAGAGCTAACTCATTCTGTAAGACCAGCCTTAATCCCTTCTGAGGGTGAAACCTCTATGACCAAATTACCTTGCACCGAGCCCATCTCTTAAAAGTTCTACTTTTCCTAAACATTACCACCCTGGAGACTAAGTTTCTAGTGTTTGAATCTTTGGTAGAGACTGAAACCATTACCTATAGCAGAAGCATAGACTAATTCAGGATTGGCTAGTTGAACAAGTTCAGGTGGCTCTGGAGTGCAGGGTTATTCCTGTGTCTGATATCATTCTCTGTGGTAATTAGGGCAGGTGGATAGTGGCCTGAAGGTTCATCCTTTCATAGTCTAGCAGGGGAAGTGAGGAAAGGAATGTTGGCTCTAAGTTGGTTAGTTTATATATAAAAGGCATACTCAGAACCACATAACTAACTAACCCTGAAAGAAACAGTCTGTTCCTACCAGTGAGTCCCCAACAGTATAACATCAGAGAAAGCAGTTAATATATGTAGCAACAATCATTAAGCTCTAAGCTTTGTGGATGCCCCATCCCACCACAGGGCACACTTTTAAAAAGTTCCAGTGCTTTCCTATAGGGAATTAAAGTAATATCTGACTTTTGTATTCTGAGTCAAAATTAAGTTTATAGTTATTAAATTTAAGAATATCATGTCTTTGGTTGGAAATATGAAGTAATGTGTTAGACATCAGTAAATTCTATAAAAGGTGCTTAAAGGCTGCTTTTTCTAGAAAACACTGATTATTTACATAGGCCCATGAATTAAGAAAAAGCAGCACCTGGCATGATCACTACTATATTTAAGATAAGGGACCAAAACTACTCCAATGCAAAAAAAAAAAAAAAAAAGAGCCTCTCTTCAGGACAGACTATCTGCTAGGAACAATGATTTGTTTGCTTCCCTCAAATGATAAAGGAATAACAACAGAACTCCTTAGAAACAAGTATTGTGCCAGAAATCAATGACTTACACTTTTAATCCTAACTACTCAGGAGGCTGAGATCTGAAGAACATAGTTCAAATCCAGCTTGAACAGAAAAGTCCATGAGACTCTAATTTCCAATGAACCACCAAAAATCCAGAAGTGAAGCTGTGGCTCAAGTGGTAGAGCACTAGCCTTGAGGAAAAAAAGAAAAAGAAAAAGAAAGACAGGAAGGAAGGAAAGAAGGAAAGAAGGAAGGAAGGAAGGAAAGAAGGAAGGAAGGAAGGAAGGAAGGAAGGAAGGAAGGAAGGAAAGAAGAAAAAGAAAAGAAAAGAAAAGCACAGGGCCCATACCTAGGCCCTGAGTTCAATCCCTGGGATCAACACCGAAACAAAAAAAGGGGAGGTGGGGGTTAATTTCTCACAGTTCAGAATGCTGGAAGTTGGAGATCAAGGTTATGAACATCACTGTTTTCCTCCCCTTGGGTGCAGATGCCCATGTTCTCCTTGTTTTCACATTATTATTATTATTATTATTATTATTATTATTATTATTATTATTATTATTATTACTGTATGTGAGTCTGTCCAGTTTCCTCTTCTTTTTTTTATTGTGAAAATACTGTACAGAGGGGTTACAATTACATGGGCAAGATAATGAGTACATTTCTTATCAAGCATTGGAGCCTCCTCCTTTGTTTCCCCTTCCCATCCCTTCCAAGCCTCCCCCCCAACCCCCCCACTCCTCCCTGCTTCCCCTCCCTCCCCCCCAGCACCAAAGTTGTAAAGTTCGTTTTCGACGTAATGACTTGTACATCTCATTGTTGCAATGAGACCTGTATCTCTATTTAAATGATTTGTTTTTCCCCTTCCCCTCCACAAATTATACTGACATCAAATACAGTGAAAGCAGGGGTTATACTGTGGGGGAGGGACATACAAAGCAACAAAGAAATAATCTTATAAATGTGTTAGAAACAATTGCATGAAAGAAAAAAAAACATTTGAATACATATCTTAGGGTTCATTTCAGTTTCCTCTTCTTATGAGGTCAGCACTCACATTGCATTAAGACATCCAGTGACCTTACACAACCTCAAAGGCTGTATTTCCAAAGAGCTACATTCTTAAGTACTGAGCGTTAGGACTCCATCATATGACTTGGTGAAGGATACAACTCAGCTCATATTATATTTGTTACTTGCAACTACTTTTTTTTTTAAAAGCTGTGACAAAACAAAATTAAAATAGAAATAAAACGAGATGTTATCTGCTCCTATTTTTAAAAAGCAATATTTCCAAAAAAGAAGGTATTTAAGTCTAAAAATTAACAAATATAATAATCTTAGCCAATGGCCAATAATTTCTGGTGATTGCCATGTATCTTTGTTATGTTAAATCCTTTTTTTCTTTAAAAAATAATTTTCTAGCCTTTACTTGCCTATAAGAAAGTATGAAATGTCAACATCAGGTCATCTGTGTCTGTCCTTGGTGGGTGGTACTTCCTCCTGTCTAGCTGGTTGTACCTTAGAACAGTGACCATGTGCTGAAAGTGGTATCCTGGGTTTCAGGTATCAGGGGATTCTGGTGCCCTGATGGCTTGGGAAGGATATTGCAATGTCTAGGTCAAGATCCTTTGCAGAATCCACAGCCCAAGTTCTGTCTACTGG
Source organism: Dipodomys merriami (assembly GCF_024711535.1). Classification (NCBI taxonomy): domain Eukaryota; kingdom Metazoa; phylum Chordata; class Mammalia; order Rodentia; family Heteromyidae; genus Dipodomys; species Dipodomys merriami. The sequence goes on along the minus strand of NW_027204048.1, from coordinate 868,650 downwards.
AAGGTGTTAGTAATGGTTTCTTGCAGGGTGGATGGCGTGGCCTGGCTTTGGAATGTCAGTTGTGTGACATCCTTCCTGAATGTTCTACAGATGCTCTTGCTGCTGGTGCTTACTAAGAGTCAGACATGGGTATTGATGCCTTAGTTCTGCATTGGACTTCAGAATCCAAGGCCCCTAGGGCGGGGGTGGTCAGAGTGCCAGCAATGGAGTGGAGAAGATGCACATGGCCTGGTTTGTGCTGGCAAGAGGCATCACAAAGGAGACATCCAGTGCAGCTATCCACAGAACTTTCTGGGATGACAAACGTTTGCATCTGCCTTGCTGGGCGGAGCAGCCACTAGCCAGCCACATGTGTCTCCTGAGAACTTGAAATGTGGTGAAAGCTACCAAACTGGTTTCATTAGCACTCATTTGGGTCAGTTAAAGCTTATCACCATTTGGTCAGTAGCTCCTCTAGTGGACAGCACAGGTTGAGGGAGTAAAAAAATCCATTTTCATGCAGGTTGACCCATTGTGATGACAAGATGTACAGGACACTATGTTGAAAATGAACTTTACAATGTTGTGGTGGCGGGGGGGTGGGGAAGAGTTGGGGAGGTGGGAAGGGAAGTGATGGTAGGGGGAAAACAAAGGAGGAGGTAACAAAGCTTGCTACAAAATGCACTCGTTACCCTACTCATAAACTGTAACCCCTCTGTACAATATTTTTGCAATAAAAATATATAATAAAAAATCCATTCTTGCACTGGACTTTAGGAAGGACTAAGCCCACCAGGGAGCTGGACTCAAGGATGCCCTTCTATAGAAAGTGCCTAGGCTCTTCTATGCTGGAAGGTGCCCACCTCCTACCCTCAGGCCACAGAGGCCTTTCCCCAAGCTTCCTGGCCTGTGACATGCTCATTATCTCCTAACCTTTGTTACCCTCCTTAAAAGAACAAGATCAGTCTAACAATTGGTCCAGAGCGAAGAGGAGCCCAACACTAACATGCCCATGTCCATGTTCATCCAGGTTATGGCCTTAGTCCTCAGCATCTGGAAGAGCAAACCCAAGGCTACCTTATGAAAAGAGACACACATGGGCTGGGAAGGTGGCTCAGTGATAGAGTGCTTGACTTGAACGCATGAAGCCCTGGGTTCGATTCCTCAGCACCACATAAGCAGAAAAAAAGCTGGAAGTGGCGCTGTGGCTCAAGTGGTAGAGCGCTAGCCTTGAGCTGAAGAGCTGAAGAGCACCCAGGCCCAGAGTTCAGGCCCCACAACTGACCAAAAAAAAAAAAAAAAAAGAATTATGAAAAGAGACACACACCACAGCAGAGTGTAGGGAGGCATTTAATGAGTTCAGGCTCAATACAAAGGCTGTAGTTGAGGTCTGGAGTCGATTCCTGTGCCCACAGGATCTTTCTAGGCAGAGAGCCAAATTCTTTCTTCAGGCTTGTCCTAACTCTCAATTGCTTGTTTATTTCTGAAAATCCCACACAGGAGCTTTTCTTCCACACATTTTCCACTGAACAACCATTTCTCAGGGTGCTGCCACCCCTTGCTATCCCCAGGGATACTTGCTCAGACCTGGCCCTGGAATCGAAACCACAGGCCAGTAGTTTTGGGGATGTAGCTCCTCCATCTCCTCCACCTCCTCTATAAGTCTAAGGGGCTTTGGATGCTCAGTGGTGCTGGGATCACCAGAGAAGATCACTCTGAAGCTCAGCTCTCAAGCTTATTGGTCAAGTGATGTGTCTTGGAAAGGTTAAGCTTTGATGGGTCCTTACTAGTACATGGGTGGGCACATGGGCCCTGTGGGTGGGCACAGGGCCTGGTGCATGGCTAGGGGTAGGGACAAGGCAGTGCAAGAGTGTTGCTTTGGTGTGGCTGAGCTTGGCTTGTGGAAGCCTCCTTTTCCAGAAGAAATATAAACTAAGACATGATTTCACAGATTGTGGAGCTCTAGGAATGGTGGGTGAGTACTTCTTCCATCCCTAGGATCCTTAAAAGAGGGAGACAGAAATACCTAGCAAGATCCAGGGTTCCATGACCAGGAAGAAGGAAGCCACTGTGAAAAGGGTCCAGGCTGGCCAGTGGCATCTGGGTGAAGGTGGTTGCCTGGCAGGTAGAGAACAAGAGGAAGAGGATGGCATAGATAGTCATGGAGGGAGCAGAGGGTCTGACCTGAAGCAGGGTCAGGTCCTCCATGGCCTGTCAGGTGACAGCACCCTGCCTGGCCCCTGCCTTCCACGATGTGCACTTTGTCTACATAGATGCAGCTGGAGAGGGAGAAGGAATGGGGGTGTGGACACCAGCCACGTCACCGCTTCTATCCAGCTGATAGCCCTATCTGCCAGGAGCCCTGCCTGCCACCAGCCCCTCTGGCACTAGAAGTCAGGGCCTTCCTCAACCAGTTCTCCAAGCCTGCCTTGGCCTCCAGGTGACTCACAAATCTGAGCATTTTCCAATCAATGACGGGTAGGAAAAGGCCAGCCAATGGAAGTGTTTGCAGAAGCCTTTGCAGTGGACCTCAGTGGGTGTTGACATCTTCTTCTTGGTGATCTGCCCATACTTTTGGGCGTTTTGAGGCCCTGCCAGGGCAGGAAGCCCAGGCTGAAGTACATTAGCATATATCGCAGACTTTCCAAGTTACATCTTTGGCTTTGCTCTATGCCAATGTGGGAACTGATGGAGGTATAGTGAGTAGTGCCGGGCAGGTTCTTGAGTTCCTGGTAGAGGATGTGCTGCTGGTGGGTGCTTCTTGGCCAGGCTAAAGTTGATGATGTACTGTTGCCTTTTTCCCCCCAGGTCCAGGAAGTTGTCAGTTTGACATCCTGGTGGATGAAGTTCTTGGAGTGAATGAACTCGACATGGCTGATCATTTGGTCAGCCAGGAGCAGCACTGTCTTCAGGTTAAACTTGCAGGAATGGAAGTTGAAGAGGTCCTGGAGGCCCACCACCACCATGTGGTAGTGGCCCTCGACCTGCACCATGTGATGGACAGGCTCCCCACTCCCCCCTGCATCATTTTGTGGAACTTGATCTCAATATGCAGCTGTAGGTGCTCCATCTTTACACAGTTGAGCTTGATAGCTACCTCTTCACTAGAGGCAATGTTGGAGGAGATCCTGCTGCTTTTGCTCTGCCACGGCCTCCCCACCACCAGCTCCCAAACTCCCAAGTTGTGTTAAATTCTTATTTGAGCTGGTGCCAGTGACTCATGCCTATAATCCTAGTTTACTCAGGAGGATGAGATCTGAGGATTGCAGTTCAAAGTCAGCCCAGGCAGGAAAGTCCTTGAGACTCTTATCTCCACTAAACTCCAAAATAAGATAAAATAAAAAAAAATCAGAAGTGGAGCTGTGACTTAAGTGGTAGAGCTCTAGCCTTGAGCACAAAAGCACCCAGGCCCAGAGTTCAAACCCCAGGATTAGTTAATAAATACTTATTTGATTCTGGTTGAAACTACTTTATGAAGCAAAAACAGTGACTATTCTTGTCATACTAATGGAGACTGGCTTGGAAGCTGGGTGATTTGCTTCAAATCATGAGGAGTGGGGTGAAAACTAGGCATCAGGCTGCAGAACCAAGTACTGGACATTATTTATATTCTAATGGTGTGGGAAATTTCATGGACCCCAGGAGGAGCCTCTCAGATTAAAGCCTCTTGGCTTCAGAAGACATAGATTAGGGTCAGGCTCTGATTTCCAATACATGGCTGGGCCAGCATTCAGTAGCATGGTATTCTTTTCAGGTAAGCTCAAAAATTGGTACTGAAGCTTGAAGTTGGGGCCTTTCCTTCCCATTTGGTTTTATTGCTTATGTCTAGTGCTCTACTACTTGAGCCATAACTCTAGTTTGGTATTTTTCATGTTAATTATAGATGGAGTCTGGCAGACTTTTATACCAGGGCTAGATTTGAACCTGGATCCTTCAGGTCTCAGCCTCATGAGTGTTAGGATTACAAGTGTGAGCAGCTATAGGTCATGTTTTCATAAAGAAGTTTTTTGGTGAGCCCATTCCTTTATCTTGTAAATTGAAGCTATGTACAACAAAATACACAATCATTATCAAGGCTTTGGTAACATATCTGCTTTGTACTCACAATGCTATCAAGATATAGAATATCCCCATTGCCCCAGAAAATTGTCAGTGTATCCTTTCCAGCTGATCTCCTCTCATCCCAGAGATGAAGAGTTCTGATATGTTCCTACTTATGTTGGTTTTGAAAAAAAATTACCTGCACTTTTGTTACTAGGATTCTGAAGTTACTGGTTATATAAGTACCTTGGAATTAAGGAGGATGAAGTGATAAAGAGCTGGCATAGTATGAGACAGGCTCTCAATTCCTCCCTAGCACCAGAAACAGAAAGAGAGAAAAAAAGGGGGGAGGGAAATATGCATATTGTTAGTTAAAAAAGAACCTATAGAAGCTGAGTTACCCCCAAGCAAATGATTAAAAAAGGCAGCCAACCAAGAACCAAATTATGCAGTTAATTAACAGCAGTTTGCAAAAGACCACCAGACAGTTCATGCTCTAGGCATGAGATAAAGCAGCTGACAGCCAGAGAGCCCTGCTTCTGCTTCATTCTTGTGTACCTCATCAATGCCCATCTCTTACTCTGTATGAAATCAAGGTTTTAAACACCAGGAATCCCATATTAGGTCTGGCCACTTACCCCAATATGTCAAATAAAGAGACATGATGAAGGACAGAAAAAGAGATTTATTACATGTCCATCTATGGGAAGGTGCATCTTCAGCACCTTAGGAAGACACAGATATCGGCCTCAGGTTAACAGGGAAAAGTAGGGCAGTGGGAAAGGTATGTATAATTAAAACAATCAGTTTTAACAGCTCACTCAGTTTTTATCTCTGGAGGCCTAGCAGATGATTTGTAGCTTTTGGCTGTTCTGTTCAAGATGTTAAGATGGTACTATTTGAGGGGCAGTTTTCCTTTTGTTACAAGATGCTTCCCATGGATCCCATTCTTCCTGGAGACCAAAGTGATTGTAAAATGACTACAGCAGAGAATAACTCAGAATAAAGAACACAGATTCAAAATTGAGGGATTGTGCACCCATTTTTTAAAATGTTGCTTTTAGTTAATTTATAGGCTCATAAAAGTCAGCTTTTAGGATGCCTCTTTTTTTCTTTTTCTTTTTTCAGGCCAAGGCTGCAACTAGAACTCAGTACCTGACACCTTTACTCATTGGCTAGCACTGTACCAACTCCAATCCCTAGGTTGTCTCTTACATATGGTAATCATGACTGCTTCTACTAGGTAAGGGGAGTAGGCATGAAAGGCTCCATTTGCCAGATGGAGAAGCTGAGGTTCAGATGGCTTAAATGGTAGACTCCTGCCAAACCTAGTAAGTTACACAGCAGCCTTTTCATCCTGATATTGGCTTGCACTAGACAGTCTCAGTGAATGGAGTCTATCACTGACCAGTGGCCAAGACAAGTTCTGCTGTTTACCTCTTAAAGACCTGTCAAATTGTATTTGTACTAAGTGATGTGTGATAGAAATGGAATGATGTGGGTGAATGTCCTTCTTTGGGAGATCAAAAGCAGTTGCCTCAGTTGCAAAGACATTTGATTTTTAACAGACATTCTATTTTTGTGGCGATTTGCTCTTTATTTTTGAGACAGGCTGTTGGTGTGTAGTTTAGACTGTCCTGGAGCAATCTAGCCTTCTGCCTTCTTCGCCATAGTGCTGAGATTTCAGTCATGCATCACCATGCCTGACTGCATTCTGCTTTTTAATGAGGCCCACCCTAATTTAGGAGATCTTAACTAATGTCTTAAATATATCTTAAAGACCATTCATTTCTTTAGCAGAAGTATTGAAGTTTTGAGAGTAGAGTCTCAGGACATCCTTAGTGGAAAGGCAGCTTTCACATATCTCAGCCTTGAATTCATATCACATAGGAAGGTTGCTTACTTTGCAGAACCTGAAGAAATCTCTAGAGAGCTGTCTGCATCTCCCCAAGTGCTTGCTCAAGCAACTATTATTGGAACTAACCTTCAGGAATACTAATAACATTCTAGAGTGATGCTTATAAACATGGATTTTGAAAGAACTTCCGGTCATTGCTCTATGTTTTGAGAAATCTTGTCTTGGGAATGAAGGAAACACTGCTGGAAATAATGTTGACAATGCAGAACCCTGAAAACATCTCCCAGTTCATACACATGCCACAACAAATCACAGAGTGTATATTAATTACCCAGAACAAATTATTATAAACTGGATAGCTTTAAAAATAGAGGGCTGGGGATGTAGCTGTGGTGGAGCACTTGCCTAGCATACATGAGGCCCTAGGTACCACTCTTGGCATAGGAAGGGATGAAGAGAAAGCTAGAGAGGGGGCAGGACCATTCTCCCTCTGGAGGCTCTAGGGGAGGATCCTTTCTTGCTTCTTCCAGTTTATGGTAGCTACTGGCAATTGTTGGCATTCTTTGATTAATCATCACTTGTCTTTGAGGCCTTTTTCCCTACATATATCCCTGTCTTCTCTCATCTTATGACACTGGCGGTTGTATTTCCTGTTAGAATCATCTCTTTAACCTCATTCAAATCTTTTTTTTTTTTTGTCGGTTATTAGGCCTGAATTCTGAGCCCGGATGCTGTTCCTCAGCCACCTTCCCAGCCCAGATATTATATATTATACAAGCTAAATACTACACTAGTAATATGAAACTATGATTTAGTTTCTAGTATTTTAGTATAATACGATGAATCAGTTTTCAAATTATTATGCATATTATTACAAACTTGGAGAAAAGAGTTTGAAAGCTCATTGTAAAATTAAAGGATTAATGTTTAAGGAAATAAAAATGCTAATTATCTTGATTCGATTATTATACATTGTATCTACATATCACAATGTACCCATAAATATGTACAATTATGTGTCAATTGTGAAGGAAAAAAGTCAATAAAGCAAAAACTAAAAAAAAAAAGAAGGAAAGAAAGAAAGAGAGAAAGAAAAAAGAGACTGTTGAGTGTCAGTGACTGACACTTGTAATCCTAGCTACTCAGGAAGTGTGAAGAGAACAGACCCACTGGAGATAGTGACCAGTCTCTGCCATCCATAAAACTAGCTACCTGAGAAAATTCTCAAAAGATTTGAATGATGGGCTAAGAAAGTAGCTCAGTGGTAGAGTGCTTGCCTTGCGTGCATGAGGTCCTGGGTTCAATTCCTCAGCACCACATAAGCAAAAAGAAAAAAGCCAGAAGTGGCACTGTGGCTCAAGTGGTAGAGCATTAGCCTTGAGCTGAAGAGCTGAGGGACAGCGCTCAGGCCCAGAGTTCAGGCCCCATGACCGGACCCCCTCCCAAAAGTAATGTATAATATCTAACTCTCTTTTGGCTGAGGTGGGTAGAGGTCTCTTTTTCTTCACTATTATCTAGAATTTTAACATGTCTAATGTTGCTTTACAAATACATATATATGTATATATATATGTATATATATACACACATATATAATTTTTTTCCTGGTCCTAGGCTTTGAACTTTGAGGCTGGGCACTGTCTCTAAGCTCTTTTTGTTCAAGGCTAATACTCTACCACTTGAGCTACAGCACTTCCAGCTTTTTTCTGTGATTAATTGAAGATGAAGATCCTCAGACTTTCCTGCGTAGTCTGTATTCAAACTGTGATCCTCAGACCTCAGCTTCCTGAGTAGCTAGGATTACAGGCATGAGCCCCTAGCCCCTGCTTTACAAATATTTTTATTCCAACCAGGAAAATGCAAACTTGTATATCTTAGTTGCGGAGACATGTATAGAAATTATTTCTTAGACACCCTGAAAGTATTTCCCAATTAATTTAGAGACAGTTATGTGCTTTGCATTTTTTAAATTGTTATTATAGAGGGTTACAGTTATATGTCAGGCTTTTGTTGTGCCATTCCTGGGGCTTGAACTCAGAGCTTGGGTGCAGTCCCTGAACTTCTTTGCTCAAGGAAAGTGCTTTACTTTCAGCCACAGCACCACTCCTGGGTTTTTTTGAGTAGTTTATTGGTGATGGGAGACTCATAGTCTTTCCTCCTTGGGCTAGTTTCAAACTACAATCCTCAGATTTCAGCCTCCTAAGGAGTTAGGATTATAGACACATACCGCAGGTACCTGGCCAACAGCCTCTTTCTTTAACATAAGCATTTTACTTTGGGGCCAGATACAATTATCAAAATAAAATGCAGTCACTGTGCCAATCCTTCCAAAGTATCTCAAGCCAAGAAATCATGCAGAAAGGGTTCTTAGCATTGTTACCTGGCTCAAATGACAGACCTGTCCATTACCCCTCCATATTTTAAGATATACTTACATTTTGACAAAGAGCTTTCATCTAAAATATATTATTTCCACTGAATCCAAGCATACTTGGAGTCTATATTTATACAGTTTATTTTATAACAAGGTGCTAGGTATACAGTATCCCAGAGCTCACATATGTAAATAAATCAATGCCAGATTCTATCTTAAATCTTAATAGGTTATTAGCCTCATGATTTTTTAAACTTCTTAATAAAAATGGTTTTCCACTTATTTTACTTATATTTTGCTGATTATACTGTGTTAATAAAATATATTTTTCCTAATTTTTTGTATGGATTTTTTTTCTCATCAAGAGTCATGTGATATATTGGTGCCATCTTACCTGGTAGTCCCGTGTCATCTTTGGATAAGATACAAGAAGACTTCAAGTTTCTGGTCAGCCAGAGCTCTCATCCCTACTCAGTTTGAAGTAAATATAGAAGCCTGATCTCCACCTATGAGCTTTTCTTAAGATTAAAGGACTGAAGTCATTTAGGGGAAAAGGAAGCAGTACAGATCAGGGAAAATGAAGCAGGGGAAAAAGTAGTGAGGAGTTTAGAGACAAACACTGTATTAGTGGGTACCTCTATTAGAAACACAGAAGCACTACCATTTTTGCTTTAGCTTTATACTCCATAAACAGTACTAGTAAAAAGAAAAAAAGAAAAGCATGTATCTCCTTGTCACACTACTTGCTTATTCAAAATAATTAATGTGTGTGCTGGGAACTGAGCAAGAATGTCTTAAAGAAACACATTTACCCTGGAAAAACAAGCACTTGGGAAATGACTCCTCTAGGCACAAAACATGCTTTAAATACTTTAAATTTCAAGGGAAGACACCCTTCTTAAAAGGCATAGATGGCAGAATCCATCCTTTCTTTGAAGGGATGCTAGGCATCAAGGACCAAAGTTTAGTTAACAGGCTAACCTCAAAATTTCTGGCCTAGTTAATAAGACAGTGTAACAGTAGGAATGACAAAATATACTAGCTGTGAGATCAAAAGGAAATACTCATCCTAAGGTAAATTTGAGCCAACTTCCAACCTACTTTTTTTTAACCAAAATATCTGTGATATTAAAACACTCATTGCACCTGATATCACGTGTTTGCACTCACATCAGGTCCTGTACTATTTTTCTCTTTGTTTCGCTCATAAATTATCTTGGTCTCTACCGCTGTGGATCCTAAAATTCCTTTCTGGCACAATACCAAGACTTGATTCTTAAGGGTAAGACAGAGGCTCCTCCCTTTTGTACACCTTGACGGATCATTGGTCATTGAATACCACACCAAAGAATATTGAGAGGTTATTCCTTGTTGTTGTTGTTTTTAATGTACTTGATGATTTTTTTGTTTCTTCTGTATGTTCTTCCCCCTATGGTATATCCCCTGTTGTCACTGTATTTGACTTTGGTACTCTGTACCTTGTATGTACATTTATCTAATTTGGGGAGGGGAAGGGGAATAACAAAATGCTGAAACAAGGACACAGGATGACCCATTGCAACAATGATGCTCACAAGAAACTATTTTGGAAATGAATTTACAACTTTGGCAAGATGGGGGGGGGTGGGGGAGGTCGGGGAGGGAAGGGATAGTAGGAAAAAAACAAAGGAGGAGTAACAATGTTTGACAAGAACTGTACTCATTACCTTACTCATGTAACTGTAACCCTTCTGTACAGCATCTTGACAATAAAATAAAAATTAAAAAAAACATTAAGCATGGGGTTGAACAACCTTTCTTTTTTTTCTTTTTCAGACCTTTCCTTTTTTAGTGTTCTCAGAAATAAGTGCCTTTTCAGTGTCCTCAGTAAATGGTGCTGGCAAAATTGGTTTAACACCAGTAGAAAACTAAAGCTAGATCCTTATATGTCACCCTGCACCAGAATCAACTCCAGAAAGATCAAAGACCTCAAAATCAAAGCAGACACCCTGAAAACATCACAGAAAGGAATAGGAGAAACTCTAGGGCTCCTTGGCACAGGCCAAAATTTTCTTAATAGAGACCCAGAAACACAACAAATCAAAGAAAGGTTGGACAAATGTAACTGCATGAAGCTGCAGAGCTTCTGCATGGCAAAGGACATAGCTAGCAAGATCAATAGAAAGCCCATAGATTGGAAGAAGATCTTCACTAGCCATACAACAGACAAGGGTCTCATATCTAAAATATACCTGGAACTCAAAAAATTAAATCCCCCAACAAATCTTCAAAGAAACAACTGCCCAATAAATAATGGGCTAAAAACTTAAAGAGAAACTTCTTTGAAGAGGAAAGAAGGATGACCAATAGATACATGAAGAAATGCTCAACTTCTCTGGCCATAAAAGAAATGCAAAACAAAACAACATTGAGATTCTACCTCATCCAGTTAGAATGGCTATAATCAAGAACTCTAATAACAACAGATGCTGGAGGGGATTGGCCAAAAGGGAAGCCTACTGCATTGTTGGTGGGAGTATAAACTTGTTCAACCACTTTGGAAGGCAGTATGGAGGTTCCTCAAAAGACTCCACATAGAGCTCAGGTATGATCCAGCAATCCCACTTTTGGGCTTTTACCCAAATGATCACAAACAAGGCCATAGTAAAGCTACCAGCACACCTATGTTTATTGCAAGCTAAGATATGGAAACAACCCAGATGCTCCTCAGTAGATGAATGGATCAAGAAAATGTGGTATCTATATACAATGGAATTCTATGCCTCCATCAGAAAGAATGACATTGCCCCATTTGTTAGGAAATGGAAAGACTTGGAAGAAATTATATTAAGTGAAGTAAGCCAGGCCCAAAGAAACATAGGTCCCATGGTTTCCCTTATTTGCAATAACTAGTATATGTCTAGGATAATCTTACCAGACAAGTAGAAAAAGTCAAAAGCTTTGTACATATGACCATATAAGATGGTGCTAAGCAAAATGAACCCCAAGATAGGGACTCAAGCATTTTTTTCTTTCTTGCTATTGTTTTTAATGTATTTATAATGTACCATGTGATTTTTTTGTTTCTTTTGTATGTTCTTCCTCCATGGTATAACCCCTGTTTTCACTGTATTTGATTCCTGTGCCCTGAATCTTGTATATATATTTGTCTAATTTGGGGAGGGGAAGGGAAATAACAAAATGCTAAAATAAGGATACAAGTTGACCCATTGTAACAATGAGATGTACAAGACACTATGTTGAAAACGAACTTTACAACTTGTGGGGGGAGGGAGGAGTTGGGGAGGTGGGGAGGAAAGGGATGGTAGGGGAAAAACAAAGAAGGAGGTACCAATGCTCGATAGGTAACATAGTCATTACCTTACTAATGTAACTGTAACCCCTCTGTGCAGTATTTTTTTTTTTACAAATATATATATAAAGAATTAAGTATCTTTTGAAAACTCAAAAACCCTCAGGAACTTGAACTTGGTTTAAATTGATCTAGTGGACCATTTAGTTTCTCCTTTCTTTGTTAACCAGGATGGAAACATTCTGATAGTTTCCTCCTGCAAAGTGAGAATAAATTGTGATTTAAAAAAATAAGTGCTTTCTGGGTGCCCATGGCTCACACCTGTAATCCTAGCTACTCACGAGGCTGAGATCTGAGGACGGTGGTTCAAAGTCAGCTCAGGCAGGAAAGTCTGTGAGACTCTTACCTCCAATTAACCCTGAAAAAAAACAGAAGTTGTACTGTGGCTCAAGTGACAGAGCTCTAGCCTTGAGTTGAAGAACTGAGGGACAGTGCCCAGGCCCAGAGTTCAAGCCCCACAACCAAAAACAACAACAAAAAGAATACATGCTTTCTTACATTCTTACTCTAAAAAAAAAGTTTCAACATTAAATAAATGTTCAGAAAAAAATGACCCTTCCAAGTTCTCATCTCCCAGCTCCTTCCACAAGAAGGTAATCCCCACCATCAGTGTCTTAATAGTCTTCCAGGATTTTTTGCTTGTGATTCTCTCTTCACCAAAAAATGCAGAAGTAGAGTTGTGACTCAAGTGGCAGAGTGCTCAGGCCTTGAGTTTAAGCCCCAAGATTGGCACCTAAAAAAAAAAAAGCAGAAGGACAGTTCCCAGCTGTTAAGTTTCCTACCATTTAGATGCTAAGTTACAAGAGCTGGGAGACCTAACATGTGACAGCTAAAACTGTTCTCTCCTTTGAAATGATAGCTGTAAACATTCCATGAATGGTTATAGTAAGATGAGAAGTTTATCTAAGGAAATGCAACCCTAAAGCTCACCAGTTGTTCCTAAGTTTCAGGTAGGCCCCCAAACATCTCCATATTTTATTTTATTTTTTGTTGGTTGTGGGGCTTGAACTCAGGGTCTGGGTGCTGTCTCTGAACCTCTTTGTGCTTAAGGCTGGCATTTTACCACTTGAGCTACAATATGACTTCCTGTTTTTGAGTGGTTAATTGGAGATAACAGTCTCACGGGAACTTTTCTGCCTGGGCTGGCTTCAAAGCACAATCCTCAGATCTCAGCCTCTTGAGTAGCTAGGATTACAGCTGTTAGCCACCAGCGCCCAGCTTCCATTTTTTTTTTTTTTTTTTTTTTTGGTCTGGTCATGGGGCCTGAACTCTGGGCCTGGGTGCTGTCCCTCAGCTCTTCAGCTCAAGGCTAATGCTCTACCACTTGAGCCACTTCTGCCTTTTTTTTCTTTTTGCTTATGTGGTGTTGAGGAATTGAACCCAGGGCCTCATGCATGCAAGGCAAATGCTCTACCACTGAGCCACCTTTCCAGCCCCATATTTTATAATAATAACTAGCACTCATCTTGGCCACCAAGAACCATGGTCTAATGTTTGGGATTTGCTAGATGACATGACTATATATATTTTCATAGCACAGAAAAGTAAAGAGAGCAGTTAACAGCTGCCATTTTTGAGTGTTTAACTCCCATTTGTGCACGGAGAGCAGGAATTGTTTCTCTTTTCCTATTTCTTCTTACTTTAATTATTATACTAAAATAAATCTTTGCTAAAATTTCCACCTTATAAGACTCTCCTTTTCTTTTTTATTTTCCCTCAGTTGTGGGGATTGACCTCTGGGCCTGGGCGCTGTCCCTGAGCTCCTTTTGCTCAAGGCTAGTGCTGTACCACTTAAGCCACAGTGCCACTTCCAGAATTTTCTGAGCAGGGAGTCTCACAGGCTTTCCTGCCCAGGCTGGCTTTGAACCACCAGCCTCAGATGGTATCTTCCTCAGTAGCTAAGATAATAGGTGTGAGCTACTGCCATCCAACTGAGACTCTCCTTTTTGTGAGACATCCTAGAATGCTTTTCATGTATAGATCTGAAGAACTTGTGAATCTCTGTGAAAGCTGGGAAGTTGAGGGAAGCTCTCATCCATTTTCCTATGACATAACCATAGTTATAGTCATTCTATAACCAACACATTCCCAGACAGTTTTTATCTGTGTGTGTGTGTGTGTGTGTGTGTGTGTGTATGTGTGTCTATGTGTGTATGTGTGTGTTTCTGGTTTCCTAACAATGTTTCTGTGTTTATCTTTTAAATATTTATGCCTGCCTCCCCCTTTTTTCTCCAGCCCCCTCCACAACTCCCCACTCTCTGTTCTCTTCTTTCCACCGGGAAACATAGCAAAACACTGATTTCCCCCTTCTTCTGAGGGTGTTTTGGGAACCTGTTCTATCCCAATACATAAGGCTCTGACTTGTTCTTTTTAATGGTTGCATAGTCTACCTCAAGGCCTCAAACCCAGACATTTTGGTGATTTGTTTTCCATCTGTTCTGCTCTGAAGTTTGTCATTATACAGATTACCCCTGGCAGTTTCTGGATCAGCCAGGCACTACATGCCTATTCCATCTGCCCAGAGTTGATTTGTGGGCCCAATAGATTATGAGCTCACAGGGGACAGGGATTCAGATAACCATAGCCGGATCTTTCACTACAAGGAAATATGCTCTGCAAATAGCAAATGCAAAGAGAACTTGGTACAAAGTTTGCCTCCAGCAGCTTCCAGCAACACATGAAGGAACTCCCCATGAAAAAGTATACCTTTGATTAGGGAGAATGGAGTGCCTGAGGGACGAGCTGCATACTTGAAAGGCTGCTCTGGGGTCTATGGCAACAGCCCTCTGTATTTGGTTTCACTGATACAGGGTTGTTCTGGAATTTCCTCCCTCAACACCCTTCAGAGAACGTTTTGAAAATCATGTGGGCAACCATCAATGGGGCAAGAAAGTCAGTTGTGTTTATTCATGGCTGCATTTAACAATCAAGCCATTCTTGGGCTGGGAGCAAGGGAGAAGACAGTCTTGTGCCAAACATTTTCTATAGCAGAGCTTAGTCAAGCCACAAAGAAGGGCTGGGTCCTGTCTGCCTTGAGCCATCTCCAAGGTCTGTGTAAGGAGCTGACTTCCTCTGTGTAGGCAGAGTGGCAGCAGCTGTTGGTTGTGGTGAACACTGGCTGTCTCCATAGCAACCACTGTGAACACGACTTTGGAAATATGGGAATGGCCTTTGGGTCCTCTAGCTGGCTACCATCATGCCTGTGGCTTTTAATTGGCCCCTTGAGTACCAGCAGGGCTGGGAAGCAGGTGTGACTCCTGAGTCAGCCCCCAGTTTGTGACCCTAGAGTTTACAAACCTAAGGGAGAGGCCAGGTGGCTTTGTGCAGCTCTTCTGAAATGACAAAGGGATCGATGCTGTGTGTCTGAAAGGTCTAAGCTGAAGGAGAGAGCTTTGTTTAGTGTGTGATTTATTTTCTTGGTGGTAGGCTTTAGAGACTGTCTAGTTTTTATGTTTGTTTTGTTACAAACTAAGTCGTTATAGGGAAAATGGCCACCTAGTTATGGGTAGTATTTTGGTGCTTGTTTGATACTGCTAGGTACAAGTCCAATTTAAAGACAAAACCCCTGAGAATTATAAGTTACAGGCAACTTTTGTGGTGTGGATCTGATTTCAGGGTGTCCCCATAGGCTTGTGTGCTGAAAGCTTGGATCTCAGCTGTCAGTGCTGGGAAGTGGTGGGACCATTAAAAGGTGGGGGGAAGCTAGGCATGGTGGCTGATGCCTGTAATCCTACCTATTCAGGAAGTCAGGATCTTAGGATCCCAGTTCAAAGCCAGTTCAAGCAGTAAAGTCCATGAGATTCTTATCTCCAATTAGCTATCAAAAAGCCAGCAGTGCTTCTTTTGCCAGGCATCTTCGTGAGAGTGACCTCGTCTTTAAACCCTACATGGCAATCCCTGCCACACCGTCGTGATGCCCAGGGAAGACTGGGCAACCTGGAAGTCCAACTACTTCCTTAAGATCATCCAACTTCTGGATGATTATCCAAAATGCTTCATTGTGGGAGCAGACAATGTGGGGTCCAAGCAGATGCAGCAGATCTGCATGTCCCTTGGAGGGAAGGCTGTGGTGCTGACGGGCAAGAACACCATGATGCGCAAGGCCATCTGAGGGCACCTGGAAAACAACCCAGCTCCGCAGAAGTCAGTCATTGTCCCCTGGCAGCACTGTCCTCCCTTCCGAAGCCCTTCTCTTTTTTTCTGGGGAAGAATTGTGCTTTCAGGTGATAGTGTCCTATAAATTTCTCTTTGCAGACTGCTGCCTCATATCCGCAGGACTGTAGGCTTTGTGTTCACCAAGGAGGACCTAACTGAGATCAGGGACATGCTGCTGGCCAATAAAGTACCTGCTGCTGCCTGTGCTGGTGCCATTGCCCCATGTGAAGTCACTGTGCCAGCTCAAAACACTGTTCTGGGGCCTGAGAAGACTTCCTTCTTCCAGGCTCTGGGCATCACCACCAAGATCTCCAGATCACCATTGGAATTCTGAGTGATGTGCAGCTGATAAAGATGGGAGACAAAGTGGGAGCCAGTGAAGCCACACTGCTGAACAAGCTGAACATCTCTCCCTTCTCCTTTGGGCTATCATCCAGCAGGTGTTTGACAATGGCAGCATCTACAACCCCGAAGTGCTTGACATCACTGAGGATGTTCCGCATTCTCGCTTCCTGGAGGGTGTGTGCAACATAGCCAGTGTCTGTCTGCAGATCGGTTACCCAACTGTGGCCTCCATTCCTCATTCTATCATCAGTGGGTACAAGCGGGTCCTGGCTTTATCTGTGGAGACTGACTACACTTTCACACTTGCTGAAAAGGTCAAGGCCTTCTTGACTGATCCATCTGCCTTTGTGGCTGCTGCTCCTGTGGCTGCTGCCACCACTGCTGCTCCTGCTGCCGCCATGGCCCCAGCCAAGGCTGAAGCCAAGGAAGAGTCGGAAGAATCAGATGAGGATATGGGATTTGGTCTTTTTGACTAATTTCCCAGAAGCAATCAACTCAGATTTATTTGCAAAACCAAATAAAGGCTTACTACTTTCTCTTAAAAAAAAAAGCCAGCAGTGGCTCAAGTGGTACAGCATCAGCCTTGAACTAAAAAACTAAGGGACAGCATCCTGAGTTCAAGCTCCAGTACTGGTACAGTACCACTGGCATGTCTTTCCCTGAACTGATGAAAATATTCCCCTCAAATAAATTCCAGCTTTCAACAGTCAATGTTTATAATGGTAGCACAGATTGAGCATCGCTAATCCAAAATTCCCAAATCCCAAATGCTCTAAAACTGAGTGTTTGCCTGACACCAAAAGTGGAAAATTCCACATCTGACATGTGATGTGTGACAGCCAAAACACAGGTGCATTGAAAATACCATATAAAATGTTAGGCCCTGTGTACAAGGTGTAAATAGAACACAGATGCATTTTGGTCTTATTTAAAAGATATCTCATTATCAATATACAAAGATTCCAAAGTCTAAGAACAACAGATATCAGAGTCACTTCTGGTCCCAGCCATTTCAGATAAGGGATATTCAACTTGTATGTTACAATTTCCAGCCATCAATGTACAGGTACCCATTGTAGAACACATTTGGCTTTGGGAAGGTAAGGGGGGGCACAGAAATGGAGGGACAAAGGGTGAAAAAATGCAGCATTGGTACTAGACATCATATTGAAAATGAATTGTACAACTTATGGGTGGGTATGGGAGGGAAAAACTGGGAGAGAGTGAGGATAGGGATGACGTTGTCCAAAATGATGTGTATTATTGGTGGGCGCTGGTGGCTCATGCCTGTAATCCTAATTGTTCAGAAGGCTGAGATCTGAGGATTGTGGTTTGAAGCCAGCCCAGGTAGGAAAGTCTCCACGAGATTCTTTTTTTTTTTAATTGTGAAAATATTGTACAGAGGGGTTACAATTACATGGGCAAGATAATGAGTACATTTATTTTTTTAATTTAATTTAATTTTATTTGTGAACATACTGTACAGAGGAGTTACAATTACATGGGCAGGATAATGCGTACATTTCTTACCAAGCATTGCAGCCTCCTCCTGTGTGAGTACATTTCTTATCAAGCATTGTAGCCTCCTCCTTTGTTTCCCCTTCCCATCCCTTCCCATCCTCCCCCAATCCCCCCACCCAATCCTCCCCACTCCCCACTCCCCGCCCTCCCACCAAAGTTGTAAAGTTCGTTTTCAACATAAGGACTTGTACATCTCATTGTTGCAATGGGTCCACCTGTATCCCTATTTAAACGATTTGTTTTTGCCCTTCCCCTCCACAAATTATACCATTATACTGACATCAAATACAGTGAAAGCAGGGGTTATACCATGGGGGAGGGACATACAAAGCCACCTTCCGGTGGCTCAACCGTAGAGTGTGTCCTTGCATGCATAAGGCCCTCAGTTCGATTCCTCAGCACCACATAATCAGCAAAAGCTGGAAGTGGGGCTGAGGCTCAGGTGGTAGAGCACTGGTCTACAGATGAAGAGCTGGGGGACAGCTCCCAGGCCCAAAGTTCAGGCCCCACAATTGGCAAAAAAAAAAAGAAAAAAGCAACAACGAAATAATCTTATGAATGTGTTAGAAACAATTGCATGAAAGAAATAAAACATTTGAATACATATCTTAGGGTTCATTTCCCTAACATCAACTTATCTGACCTTTTCTGCTTGACTCAGACATATACTAGATATTGCAAATAAGGGAAACCATGGCCCATGAGATTCTTATCTCCAATGAACCACCAGAAAACTGGAAGTGATACTGTGATTCAAAGTGGTAGAGTGCTAGTCTTGAGCAAAAGAGCTCAGGGATAGTGCCAGGCCCTGAGTTCAAGCCCAACAACTGACAAAAACAAACAAAAAAAGAAATGTATTATTTACCTGACTTATGCAATGGTAACTTCTCTGTACATCACCTTTATAATAACAATAATTTTTAAATAACAAATTAATTAAAAAAGAACATATTTGGACAGTTATTAGGGCCAAGTGGGGAAACTCCAACAAGGAATAATAAAGATAAGATGGGATTAGTTATGGAAAATGGGACCAAGACAAGAAGTGAAGTTTTTATACCCTCATGTTAATAATAGCATGCATAGAGGTCTTGCTATGGAAATGAAGTTGTTTTGCTTTGTATATATAAATTGGAATCCTCACTAATAACTTCAGAAGTTGTTATCTCTCTTTTGCAGAAGAGAAAACTGGGGTACAGAGCAGTCTAGTACTAACCAAAGTTGTATGAAGATGAAGAGAAAAGCTAGGCTTGCTATGAGCTCCTTTTGGATATAGAAAATATCAGCTTTAAGGCTCTGCCTTGCCTTGACCCATTGTATTTGGTAAACAATAGTTTTAACCTCTTAAACTACTTTATTTTGAGTATAAATGCTAAAACGGAATGGCTTTACATCTTTTTTTATGCAAGTAAACCACCACCAGCTGGACAGATTATTAAATATAATTAGGCAAATAAAATACTTCTACCTATGAACATACCAAATTAAATACAAAACATGTGGACACATGGGCATATCAAACCCCTATCAGAAAAATCAGGCCCATGAACTTATTGAACACTCCAGACCCAGTGATTGATGCAACTCTCACCTGAATTAGATAAAAGTGGTAGCACACCAACCCATCAGATCACCCATCACAAGCCATGCCCAAAAGACTGCCAAAGGAACAGTTTCCACTGCCAGGGACACAATACCCACTTCAACCGATACTGGAAACCACCAACTAACTGCCCGGATCCGGATCTACATTTGTCAACTCTACCTCGTACATAGTTTGCCACACCTTTAAGGGCACTGCACCTTTGTACTTCTTACCTGGTCCCCTACAGAGGCCTTATCTGAATCATATCAGCTCTCTCTCTCTCTCTCTTTTCCTCTCTCTGTTTCTCTCAGCATGGCCTTTTTAACCTCTATATTATTGTAAAATGTGATGTGTGAGCTGAGAATTAATATTAGTAGTTCTTTAGTTATGAAAGAAACTGACTACTTTTCAGTTGTTTATTGTTTATTGTTCATATTTATTTATTTATAGTCCTAGGGCTTGAATTCAGGGCCTGAACTTTTTAGCTCAAGGTTAGCAATCTACCATTTGAGCCACAGCTCCACTTCCAGTTTTCTAGTGGTTAATTGGAGCTAAGAGTCTACGGGATTTTCCTGTTTAGGCTGGCTTCAAACTGTGATCTTTAGAATTCAGCATCCCGATAAACTAGGATTACAGCATGAGCTACCAGTGCCCGTCTTTATTGGTCACTTTCAGATACTGCTTTTTATGGTCTTTTCCTCATTTTCCTATTAAACCTTTTTGTTTTTAATTGGTTACAAGCCCTAAGGAAATTAATTAAGGGAATCAGAATATTATCTGTCCTATATATTGCAAATATATTTCCTCAGCTTTGCAGAGGATTTTAATTTACTGATCCAAACTTATTGTTTAGTTATTTGACTTAGGCATAAAGGAGGACTTTCTGTCTGAGAACATATTTTTCTATGTTTTCTTATAGTTCTTTTAATGTATTAGTTTTTACATATGGATCTCTTATATATTATGTATTAAGTGATGTATTCTATAATTTTATATAATGAGAGCCATAAAGTCCAAAATATTAAAGAAAATTCTGCCTCAAGCTAAGGTAACTCCTACTTCTAATACATAATATAAATGAATTCTGTAAAGACAAAAAGAAAATCTAAAGTAAAATCTATATATGTCAAACTACATGGAACCATAAAAACCTACAAAAGTTAATATAAGAAAAATACAGTATTATATTTATGCAATGATTGCAATATGTAACAAGGAAAAATTTAAATGGTCAGGTTTTTCCCTGTCAGTCTGAGAATTCCCTTTTTTCCCCTTAAAATTTGTGCTATTTATTTCAAAATGAGAGATAGAGATTGAAAACAATACAAAAGATTAGGCAATAATCTTTAAAAAAATCTCATTTTCAAAGGAAACTTTTTTCTTGATAAAGGAACACAAAAATGTTTAAATTTTATATTATTATTATAACGGTGATATAGAGAGGGGTTACAGTTTCATAAGTCAGGTAATGAGTACATTTCTTTTTGGACAATATCACCCTTTCCCTCACTCTCTCCCAAGTTTTCCCTCCTGACCCCACCTACAAGTTGTATAGTTCATTTTTAATATCCTGTCTAGTGAGTACCACTACTGCATTTGTTTACCCTTTGTCTCTTCATTTTTATGTGTTTAAATTTTTATGACAGACAACTTTTTATTCATACCAGCAGATTCTTAATCACTATATGCTGTAATGGAATTCTGAATGCTGCGCATTGCATACTTTTAAAAAAATTTTTTGGTCAGCCATGGGGCTTGAACTCAGGGCTTGGGTGCTGTCCCTGAGCTTTTTCACTCAAGGCTAGTCTCTACTACTTTGAGCCACAGTGTCACTTCCAGTTTCCTGGTGGTTATTTGGAGATAAAAGTCTCATGGACTTTCCTGGCCCTGCTGGCTTTGAACCATGATTCTCAGATCTCAGCCTCCTGAGAAGCTAGGATTACAAACAAGTGCTACCTGTGCCTGGCTTGCAGACTATTTTTGAACATTTTTATTTTCTTAAAGTAGTTGTTGAAAGGAGTTGCTGTTCAACAAAACAGTTTATGAATACAGTGCATCTTGATCAATGTCACTGTTTTCAACATTCTCAGCCACCCCTTCCAACACATTCTCCTTTCTGTCTTTTTTTTATTTATTTGTATTATTGTTAAATTTTCTTCATGTAATAAAGTGTCAAAATTGCCATCATATGTCCCTTTATTTTTTCTATTTATTTAATTATATTTATTTATTATAAAGGTACTGTACAGAGGGGTTACAGTTACATGAGTAAGGTAATGAGTACATTTCCTATCCAGCATTGTTACCTCCTCCTTTGTTTTTCCTCCATTATACCTTCCCTCCCCACCTCCCCAACTCCTCCCTCCCCTCACCAGGTTGTAAAGTTCATTTTTACCATAGTGTATTGTACATCTCATTGTTGCAATGGGTCAACCTGTGTCCTTTTTTTTTTTTTTTAATCAACCTGTATCCTTGTTTCAGCATTTTCTTATTTCTCTTCCCCTCTCCAAATTAGAAAAAAATGTATATACAAGATACAGGGCACTGAATCAAATACAGTGAAAACAGGGGTTATATTATGGAGGAAGAACATACAAAAGAAACAAAAAAAATCACATAGTACATTTAAACAACAGCACATATGTCCCTTTATAATATAGATATCTGTAAATATTTGGATACTAGAGACAAGGAATTCAGAAGTGAGCATATCAAAATCTCAACCTATGGGCTAGGAAGGTGGCTCAGTGGTACAGTGCTTGCCTGGCATGCATGAGGCCCTGGGTTTGATTCCTTAGCACCACATAAGTAGAAAAAGCTGGAAGTGGCACTATGGCTCAAGTGGTAGAGCACTAGCCTTGAACTGAAAACTCAGGGACAGTGGCTAGGCCCTGAGTTAAAGCCCAGGACTGGCAAAATAAATAAATAAAACTCTGAGGGTACTGTTTACTGGCACAGTGCTTATTAGCATGCATGAGGCCTGGGAATCAGGGCCATTGTTTGTCCCTAGAACTGCCACTGAAAAGGAAAAAAAATTATGTTAGGGATGTGGAATAAAACAACAAATAAAGTTATTGCTACTAATATTCAATCTGAAAAAGGATTAGCTGCTGGGCACTCGTGGCCCATACCTAAAGTCCTAACTCCTCAGGAGGTTGAGATCTGAAGATCACAGTTCAAAGCTACCCTGGGCAGGAATGTCCATGAGATTCTTATCTCCAATTAACCATCAAAAAGCTGGAAGTGGAGCTGTGACTCAAGTCATAGAGTGCTAGCCTTGTGCAAAAAAGCTCAGAAACAGTGCCCAGGCCCTGCATAAGCCCCAGGACCAGCAAACACACACCCACACACATCCACACCCCCCACCCCACACACAAGAATTAATCACATAGAGAAAAGGACACCACAGAGTTTATGTTATGTTTACCTGGGAAACTCAGTAGCTAATGCTTTTCTCTGCTTTTTATTTTTCATTATTATAAAGGTGATGTACAGAGGGGTTACAGATACGTAAGTCAAGAGTACATTTCTTTTTGGACAATGTCACCATTTCCCTCGCTCTCTCCCAGTTTTTTCCATCCATCCCTCCCTGGCCCTGTCCCCACAAGTTCGTTTTTTTCTTTTTTTTTTTTTTAATTTAATTTAATTTTATTTGAGAACATACTGTACAGAGGGGTTACAATTACATTGGCAGGATAATGCATACATTTCTTACCAAGCATTGCAGCCTCCTCCTTTGTTTACCCTTCACCTCCCTTTCCAGCCTCCCCCCTCCCTCCCACCCAATCATACCCCCCTCCCCCCCCACACCGACATTGTAAAGCTTGCTTTGACATGACATTTTGTAATTCTCCTTGTTGCAACAGGTCCACCTGAATCCTTAAACGACTTGTTTGTCCCCATCTCCTCCACATGTTATACTGACATCAAATAAAGTGAAAGCGGGGGGTTCCACTGTGGGGGAGGGAGGTACAAAGCAACAAAGAAATAATCTTATAAATGCGTTAGAAACACATGCATGAAAGAAACGAAAACATTAAAATACATATTTAAGGGTTCGTTTTCCTAACATCACATTATCTGACCTTTTCCGCTTGACTCATACCTATACTAGATATTGCAAATAAGGGAACCCATGGGACCTATGTTTCTTTGGGCCTGGCTTACTTCACTTAATATAATTTTTTCCAAGCCTTTCCATTTCCTAACAAATGGGGCAATGTCATTCTTTCTGATGGAGGCATAGAATTCCATTGTGTATATATACCACATTTTCTTGATCCATTCATCTACTGAGGGGCTTCTGGGTTGGTTCCATATCTTAGCTATGGTAAATAATGCTGCAATAAACATAGTTGTGCTGGTAGCTTTAGTGTGGTCTTGTTTGTATACATTTGGGTAAATGCCCAAAAGCCCACAAGTTTGTTTTTTGAGACAGGAGCTTGTGATCCTCCTGACTCCACATCCCAAGGGCTATGATTACAGGCTTATGCCACCATACTGAGCCAGCTAAGTTTTTTGATAGCATAAAAAATTACAGAGACCTCATTCAAGCCCCACATGCCCATTTGAAAGATTACAGAGACCTCTTTGCTAACATGTAAGCCAACACATTTACTTACATTTGCCAAAAGGAACTGCAGCAATAATTTCTTTTCTTTTCTGTCCTGGGGTTTGGACTCAGGGTCTGGGTGCTGAACCTGAGCTTTGTTTGCTGAAGGTTAGCACTTTATGTACTACACTTGAGCTACACTTTCAGCTTTTTTTGTTGTTGTTTAATTGGAAATAAGAGTCTCATGGACTTTTTTTCTGGCTGCTGTAATAACTTTTTAAAAAAAATTGGCTCAGCTTTAGGTATAGAGAGAAATCAGTTGCAATATACAGGATATTCTCACATACCTCTTTCCTCACTTTCCATGGTTACTAACTTCCTGCATTTAGTGTGGTACATTTATTATGACTGATGAGTCAATATTTGCAACATTACTATTGAAGTCTAGAGTGTATGCTAGGATTCACTGTTGGTGTTGTATATTCTATCAGTTTTGACAACTATGTAATGACATGTATCTACCATTACAGTATTCTATAGAATAATTTCACAGTTCTAAAAATCCATGCTCTACCTAGTCATCATTCCCTTGACCCATTCCATATAACCACAGAATTTTTTTTAGTTTGTGTAGTTTTTCCCTTTCCAGATTATCATATAGCTGGAATCACATATGCTCTAGCATTTCAGACTGGCTTCTTTCACTTAGAAATATACATTTACAAATATGCACCTGTATACAATTTCAACAAACAAAGATAAATTCTGAAGAAGTAAATACAAAAAGGAAAGGATGGAAGCTAGACACTGGTGGCTTATGCCTGTAATTCTAACTACTCAGGAAGCTGAGAGCTGAGGATCCTGGTTCGGAGCCAGCCCAGGCTGGCTATCTATATAGTCCTATCTACAGAAAAGACTCCTATCTCCAATAGAAAGCTGGAAGTAGGGCTGGGAATGTGGCTTAGTGGTAGAGTGCTTGCCTAGCATGCATGAAGCCCTGGGGTTCATTCCTCAGTACCACATAAACAGAAAAGGCCGGAAGTGGTGCTGGATCAAGTGGTAGAGTACTAGTCTTGAGCAAAAAAAGAAGCTCAGGGACAGTGTTAGCCTTGAGCAAAAAAAAGAAGCTCAGGGACAGTACCCAAGCCCTGAGTTCAAGCCTTAGGACTGGCAAAAAAAGCTGGAAGTAGAGCTATAGCTCAACTGGTAGAATATTAGTCTTGAGCAAAAAAGCACTGGGACAGTGCTCAGGCCTTGAGTTCAAGTTCCAGAAACAGTACACACACACACACACACACACACACACACACACACACACACAAACACACACACACACACACACACACACACACACACAAATAGAAAAGGAAAGGATGGGGTTTGGTCTTCTAGCGGAAGTAAATTGTAGAAACTAATGGATGATGAGGGTTATTTTAATGTTTGTTTGCAAAGTCGCCTTTATGCTAACTTTGGATCTTCATGGCCATAAACCTCTTCTAGAGAAAGGATTTGTGAATATTCATCTCTCAGAAATTTTACTTTTAGTTCAAGAAGGGAAGCTCTAAGGTTTCCGTCTACATCTGCTGATTCCCAATTAACTTCAGCTCAATACAACCTATATACCAGTGTGGCCTATTGTGAGGTGATATATTCTATTCTCCTTCATAAGCACATATTTACTACATCTAGGGTATAGGGGGTGAGGGCCAGAACACAGGAGGCCTGGTCAAGACCAGATATCCCTCTTGCATTTCAGGGACTGAGGCTCTGAAATGCTAGGAAAGGAATACAGAAATAGAATAGAAGCTAAGGGCTTGCTTAGGAGTCCAGAACTGGGACCCAGGAGAGCTACTAAAGAATAAATAAGAGTAGCTATGGGACTCAATTAGGTGTCTCGGTCTATGTATCTATCAATGTATCTGTATATATATTTATCTTTTTTTAAAACATGATCTCATTAATTTTTTTCTTTTTCTTTGTTTTGAGACAGTCCCACTACATTGCTGAGACTGGTTTCAACATCATAATCCTCCTGCCTTCACCTTCAGAATGCTGGTATACAAGTGTGACCCACCATACCACGGTTGCTTTTTCTTTATTTCCCTTCTATTTGTCAGTATTAGAATGGTGAGATAACTCATTTAGACATCCACTTATTTTGCTGGTTTTATAAGTAGGAAATTTTTGTTAGAAGGTATGTTTGTTACTTTTTGTTGCTATGACAAAACACCTAAGAAAATTAAAAGAAGGAAGATTTGTTTTTATTTTTCCATTAACAAGCATTGTAATATGAGGGGTTTTCCTTGTAGTATTTCCATACATGCACACAGTATACTTTGAAGAAATCTATTTTAATTCTCAGTATCAGTCAATGTCTGTGGGCTCTGTGACTATGGGTCTGGAAGGAAGCAAAGGCTGATATTTGTTAACTTTTTTGACTGGGCTGAAGGAAGACTATTATCTTCTCATCTCTGCTTCTTGCTTGTAGCTGAGATTACAGGATATCAAGCCAGCATTGCATAAACTTGTTTTTTTTCTTGTACTTGTATGAAGGAATTGCCATTTAACAAAGCAGTTTATGGATATATTATATCTTGGTCAATGTCATCTCTTTCAATATTCTCACCCATCCCTCCCCTACCTACTTCTTTCTTTACTCTTCTTAATTTTTTAGGACTATACATTGGATTTTTGACTGTTTGTTCCCCCTCTTCTCCTCTTCAACCATCTACCTCTTTCCCCTTGACTCCACCCCACCCCTTTTGAGTACTACATAAGCTACGTCATTTCAAAAGTGTCTGAGTCAGCTTTGGAACCAGCTACATCTAAGAAGAGGAAAGGCTTGAATTTTGAAGGTAGGTGGACTAGGTGGAGAGGGTATAGGAGCAATGTATCTTGATCAATATTACCCCTTTCATCATTCTCCCTCATCTCTCCCAACACCACCATCCCCACAATTTTCCTAGTTCCATTTTCATAAGTATACATAGAATATTATGACTGCATTTGCCCGCCCCTGAGTTCCAGTTTCCTGGAATTCCAGCAACTGGGTTAGCTCTTTTATAGTCTTTGTCCTCTCTTCATTTGTCTTCTCCTTCACCTCTCCACACACCTCAACTTGATCATAATGTATGTTCTTTTAAATATGAATTTGATTTGCAAAGATTTTTTTCATTCTAAAAATATTTTTATTGTTATTCAAAGGTGATGTACAGAAAGGTTACATTTTCATAAATCAGGTAATGAGTACATTTCTTTTAGGACAATGTCACCCCTTCACTCCTTAAATTTATTTTTTTTTAAGTTTTCATTTGTTTTGGTGCTAGTGCTCTACAACTTCAGCCACACTCGACTTTGGCTTTTTGGTGGTTAATTGGATATAGGAGTCCCGGGGAGTTTTCTGTCTGAGTAGGCTTTGAACTATAATCCTGAGATTTCATCCACATCAGTAGCAAGGATTATAGTCGTGAGCCGCCTGTGCCCAGCTTACTTTTTTTTTTAAACAAAAAAAAGCACTCAGAAGACAGGTTTACTCAAAATATCATGTATATTTCAGTAAACTTAAAATTTTTTGTCTGAAAACTGCCACACATTCTTCCTATCCTGTTATTCCTGAATTTAAGTTGCAAAAAGAAGCAATGGCAAAAAAGATTCCTTAGATTTGCAATAAAACATAGACAAGGGAAATATATGCTTAAAATTAGAAAACAAAACTTGGCTCTTAGTTGAAACTATGTCTTTGCTCATACTTTAGAATGTAGTTTTGTTTGGTGTAATAATTGAAAGGTTACTGTATTTGCCATGTGTGGCCTTCCAGATTCTTTTGGGATACATATGTTGAGGTGAATTCCATGGTGGTCACATTTCCTATAAATCCAATGCTGTCTGGCAGACCCTTCTATTCAGTTTTCTGATATCTTATCAAGGATTAGTAGAGGGGCAAGAATTCTTGCCTGATTGGTTTCCACAATGCAGCCATTTAACACCAGCTCATCCAAAATGATGTGTACTTTATTCAGATTAAACATTATATCGAGTTCACTCACTCGGCTGAAATATTCATCTAAAACGTCCACAAAATTGTGGATGAATTCATAAACAGCCATGTCATTCTCAGTGTCATTCACTCCAACCACAATGAAGAGAGCTGCATGCTGCTGGTAGATAAGCTTAAAGTCCTTATATTCAATGAAAGAGCATTGTTCACTGGATCGTGACAGACAGCTCTTGATGACCCCTGTTTCCACAAGGGTCCGCGTATTAATCTCTATATGTTCATAGTACTTAGAAAGTTGAGTCTGCCCTTGTTTATTTACCATTAGAAAAAATTTTATCATTTTTTTTCTTGTCAGCGTTTTTCTAAAAGAAGTGACAAGTTATGACAGGAGATGGCTGAAACTGGAACCTGAGGAGGCGTACTCTTGCGGTGCACAAGGAAGGAACACAAAGATTGAGCAAAAGCTTCCTGGAGAAGAGGCTCTTTAGCAACGCCGTGGAGCTGTGGATCATCCAGAGACACTCCGAGTGGCCCTAGGCTGGCAGTCTGGCGTCTGCTCCGCCTTCCCCACGGAGACTGGCTCCCCAGCCCTCCCCAGCTGCGCGGTGCAGGCTTCCTCGGGGCAGTCATTTTGGCTGTTCGATTTGCAAGGATTTTCTTGATTTTGTATGTATGTTCATTAAGACTACATTGATCTAGACTAGGCACTCGCGGCTCCTATCTGTAATCCTACTACTCAAGAGGTTGAGATCTGAGGATTGTGGTTCAAAGTTAGTCCAGGGAGAAAAGTCTAAGCGACTCGTATCTCCAATTAACTAGAAAGGTGCAAGACTGAAGGTTTGGTTCAAGTGGTGGACCATCAGCCAGGAGTGAGAAGCAAAGCAACAGCACAAGGCTCTGAGTTCAAACCTGGTACCAGGATACACAAACAACAAAAATCTACACTATCATTGTTTTCTTTTGTTGAATTGTGGTCTTGTTGGGTTTGGTAACAGGGTAAAGCTGCGCTTGTACAATGAGTTTCAAAGAGTTTGCTTCCTGTCCATTTGATCAGTTTGATTTGGTAAAGAGTGCATTACCCAGTAACTCCACAGCCAGAAAGGACTTCAGGGAAGTGTGTGAATAGCGCCCCTATTGAATACAAGATGCATGGACACAAAGAGCCAGGGGATTTCTTCCCAAAAGTTCCATAAAGACCCCCAAAGAACTACAAATAGCCACTCTCTCTTGGTATTGTGCTTGATTGGGAACTTTCCTTTGCTTTTCCATTCCTTTCTAAATGAACAGACTTCCATACTTTGCTCTCATCCTTCACTAACTGTGAATTTTATTTTTCAAATCCATGAGACAAAGGTCTACACACTAATAGCACTCTTTTCTTATACTATGCAGTTCTCAGAGTGTGGCCCTTGGATAAGAGCAGAAATATGGGAGAATTGCAAATTCTCAGACTTCAACCTAAACCTACTGTTACTGCATCAGAAACTCTGGGGGTAGCCAGTAACCATGGTTTTTGTTTGTTGGATTGTAGATGTGCCAGTCCTGGGAGCCTTCAGCAATTTTTTTGGTGGCATATTCTGGCCTTGTAAGAATTTCTCTGATTAGGCAGTAACTGTTGAAAATTTTTCCATAAAGACACAGTGGACTCTGAAGGGGAATAAAAATGTTCTTGATCTAATTTCTTAGGTTCAGTGCCTGCTTCTGCTGTTTATCAACTACTTTTAGTTAAAATTAGTCATATGCTGAAGTGGCTTAGAGTGGCATGTTCTAATCCCTATCTATTCAAAGGCCATAGGAAGATGTTTGTAGTTATGGTGTTGAAAAATATTTACTGTTCTCTTTCTACTGAACAATAATGTATTAAAAAGTGATTTCTTGCTTTGTGTTAGTGCCTCACAACTGTAATCTTAGCTACTCAGGTGCATGAGATCTAAGGATTGTGATCTGGTTGATCATCATCTCTGATTGGTCAAGTGAAGCCTGGCAGGATGATGAAGGCATTGATGCATGGAGAGCATACTCATTTCTTGTCATAAGCTTATTCATCAGACCTGTTGTTCCAAAATTTCAATGTGACCTGAGGAAAAATGGCTCAGAACAAAAGAGACAGATAAAAAAATGGAGCCAAAGCATTTGCAATGTGAAGAGTCATATGCTTTATGTTGTTGTTGTTTTAGCAAAAATAGTTTTAAGCACTTGTTGCAACCGCCTTGAGTTTGAACATTTCTCAGTCTTGAGATAATTGGGATATCTTTGTGGGCTTCTTGGGAAGGGATAAACTAAATACTCAAAAGAGTGACAGATTGTAATAGCTGAAATAAACATGAAAGACACCATTTAAGCCTACAGGCAGAAATACCCTTAAAAGCAGCATATTAAAGAGTCAGAGACATGAGATATCAGATATGCTAAGTCAGAGAGATGAGCTCACTGTTGTGGAGATGCCTCAAAGACCTTTAATATCTTTAACTATGTATAAGAAGAACACTTTGTCCATTACCTCTTGGAAGGGCAGCTAAACCAAGCGACTTCAACTCAGTATCCTACCAAGTGCTGGGATTACAGGCACGCACCAACATGCCTGGCTTGACTCCACTTTGATTCTGGAATCACCTTCTGAACAATTCTTTCAACTATTTGGCTCTGAAATTCTTTTGCTTTAATTGTCCCTTGATGCTATGATGATATTTGTCTCACTTGACTCAATTTGATCCACAGGGAAAAAGTGGTAGACAACAGAAGTTAGTATTAGAAAACTGAAGTTAGTATTAATATTCTTTCTTTGTTCTTTACTCTTGGAAATTTAAAATATAAGAAACAAAGTTTCTTTTCTGGTCATGTTTATTTGTGGTTCTGGATGCTTCCTGTTCCTAAAAATCCATATCTTTTTGAAAGATTTGGGAGTTTTTTCCTATTGTTTCACTGAACAGGTTTTCTTTTCTTTTAAATTTTTTTATTTTATTGTAAAGGTGATGTACAGAGGGGTTACAGTTACATAAGGAAAGTAATGACTCCATTTCTTGTTGAACAGTGTTACCCCCTTCCTAGTTTTCTCTTAATTTTCCTCCTCTGGGACTTTCCCCCCTCCCCCCTCGCTGTCTGGGACTTCCCCCCACCCCCAAGTTGTAAAGTTCATTTCCAACAAAATGTTTTATGAGTATGGCTGTTGCATTGGTTTACCCTTTGTCCTTTGTTTCACTGTTACTTCTCTTTTCTTTCCATTTTCTCCCCTTTGATTTATCCCCTGTTGTCACTGTTTTTGATTTTGGTACCCTGTGTCTTGTTATACATTTATCTGATTTGGGGAATGGAAGGGGAATAACAAAATGAACAGATTCGCTATATTTTTAGCCTGCCACTCTGTTCTCTTAACATTATGTTTAAGTTTGGTCAAATTTTAGCGAAGGTCTACCAATAACTTGTAACTTTTTACATTATTAATGAATGCTAATTCATTAACCTTGACTTCAAGCTCTGACAATGTTCTTTTCTATTGTGGATACTTGCAAATTAGTTTTTTTGTTTTGTTTTTTGGTTCATTATTCAGCTTAAACTCTGGGCCTGGGCACTGTCCCTGAGCTCTTCAGCTCAAGGTGAGCGCTCTACCACTTAAACCACTGTGCCACTTCTGGTTTTTGGTGGTTAATCACAGACTGTCCTGCCCAGACTGGCTTTAAACTGTGATCCTCAGATCTCAGCCTCCTGATGTGCCACTGGTACCTGGCCTCAACTTAGTTTTTTACACTTGATTTTTGATCTCTTCATTTCCAAGATTTCTACTTGGTTTCATTTCAGAATTTGTATTTCTTCATTGTATTCTTCTTTGTATTGTCTTCCTTAATTCATCAATTTGTTTGTATCTGCTTTTACAGTATTGATCAAATCTTAAATTAGCTTTTTAAATTTTTGTCCCACATTTCATCTACTTTGATATTTCTGTTTTCATTTACTGAAAAGTTATGAACTATTAGAGGGATGATGTTGTGGGTCTTTTTATAATTCTTGTGTTTCTATATTGAGATTTGCTCATGGAAATATCTTCTCCTTGTATGTGTGGCTTGTTTAGTAAGTGGACTTATTAGAATGAATCACCAGTACTGCTTTCAGAGGGCAAAACAAATGATTTTAATAAACAGAACCCTGAAATAAGCCAGCTATAGAAATAAAATTAAAATAAATTAAAAACAGTGTTATAGCACCACTCACCATAGAAAAAAGTCAAAAATAAATTCAAATGTTTAAAATTAATAAAGGCAAGAGAAATTACAAAACAATAAACTATCCAGGTGCTGGTGCTCACGCCAGTAATCCTAACTACTCAGGAGTGCAGTTTAAAGCAGCCTGGGTAGAAAAAAAATCCATGAGACTCAAACCTCCAATTAACCACAAAAAGAAAGAAGTGGGGCTGTGGATCAAATGGTAGAGTGTTAACCTTAAGCAAAAATGCTCAGGGACAACACCTAGGCCTAGAGTTCAAGCCCCATTACCAGCACTAAATAAATAAACTAAAAGGGGGTTGGACGGGAAAGGAATAAAAGAAGGTTAAGCAAAAACAAAACAAAAAATTGAGAAAAAGAGCAAGAGATAAAATATTCAAGTATTTAAAAATAAGCCATTAAATTTAAATAAATTAATAAAAGGGTAAAAAGAGCGAAAGACAAAAATTGAAGGAACTTATTTCCTAGTCTTCCAATATTAGAATCTGCCAAGTGGAGAGGATTCGTGTGTCACAGCTACAGTCTGTTAACAATTCATCTCTATAACCACTGTACAAGTTGATACTCTATGTGGGCATATGGCCAGGTTTGGCCAAGGTGTACAGTTAACAAGAGGGCTGCATTCATTCCTTAAGCTTCCCTTTTTTGCCCCCCAAACCTTTGCCAACTGTGAGCTGAGTAGGTTCCCATTCAATCCAGAGGCCCCCACTTTGTATAACCAGGTGTTACACAAGTATCCAAGATGAGTGTCCCTCAAATAAATTGGAAAGTTGGGGAAGCAAGCAGAATGCTGAGATCTTCACTGGAATGAGAAAGGGAACCTGGAACTCTGCTATTTGGCTTACATCATCCAGACAAGCCAGTCATAAACTGAAAATATTGTAAGTAAAAAAAATTCATTTAATGTACCTAACCTACCAAATATCATAGCTAACCTCACCTACCCTACACATGCTCAGAACACTTCCGTTAGCCTATGGTTGGGCTTAGTTTTATTTACCCATTGTTCAGGTTGATAGTACAGGTTGGTCTTATAGGTTCAAAGTGTTTCTCACCTACTTTGCAGCAGTGGTTTTCTAAGGACATGATCCCATGGCACATGACAGGAATACAAGAGGACAAGAGGAGACATGCAATGAATCTAAGGCCTTGGCTCAGAATGGTGACAGATTCACTTTTGTGTATGGCTCACAGTGGCCAAATCCAGAGATTAGAGAGGAATGATCTGCCTCTACAACTGTACGCTGCTTTTCCAACTGGAGTGAACTTCATTGGAGGGAACTCCAGTGGACACAAAGAGGGACTATTCTCAGGGAGGAGTTATGTAGCATGGGAAAATGAAGAGGAAGGGGAGCACTCCCCTCAGGCAGTGATTCCTGAGCAAGGTTTAGTTTCAAAGGACAAACAGTAGCTGGCTGGGCAGTTGGATATGAACATTTACATTTTAAATAGACCTGAACTGAGGTTAAAGCCATTATAAGGTTTCCTAAGATGGTAATCTGTGAAGACTCAGGGTCTATGTTGAAGGGGCAGAATGATGCAGGCTCTGGCCTCAGGATTATCTGAAGACTGTGTTTGAAAGTTCTTGGCATGCTGGGCTAGAGAGGGAAAATGTTCTTTCTCCTTATCTCAAAACACATGTCACAGACTCCTGGGAGCTGAGGAAGTAACTCTTCTGCTTGTTTAAGCATAGATGAACAAGCTGGTCAAGCATTTTCCTGAGATTGGAGAAGTGATTTGAGCTTGCTCTAAAAGAGTTTAGATAATAATATACCAAGACATTGTCTCATAGGTTAAGTAAAAATGTATCTGTTGAAATTTTTTGTGTGAATGTCTTCTGACCAAATCTTGGCAAAGATCATGCTTGCTTGTCTTTAAATACCCACTAACAATAAAGCACAGCATGCAGTGGCAATTGCTGTTTGCACACTGCATCCCCTGTGTCCTGGTGATTTCGTGACCCTTACCCAGGGACCCCAACGCACTAGACGTTGACAGTAATCACTGCATTTCTAGGATCTAACTCTGAAAAAAAGAAAGAAGAAAAAAAGAAAGAAACTAAGGTGAGACCTTCTTTTAGTCCCTGTCCTCACAATCCTCAAATGATGCCTTGTCTACCTTCCCCTGGGAGTCTGTTACCATTCAGCTTAACTATTACAAAGGTTTGCTGAGGACAAAGTCCCTAGATGATGTCACCTTCAAAAGAAAGATAACAGTGGATCATTTATGTATTAAAATGCATCTTTGTTTGATTAGAGGCTCCTGGTGTTAGAAGCTCTGATTTGCTGAAGTATCAGCATATCCCAAGAAGCTTTGAGATTATATCTTCATTGTCACAAACTGTCCTTAATTGTCCATCTGGTTTTGTCTCATGACAATGGAATAAACAGTACTTAGTATAAATTGTTTTCTAGGGGCAGGGTATCTGAGGTCAAAGCACAAAGTTGGTATCTTCTGTGTTTATATGAATATTTTAATTTTATGAACATTTTACTTCTGTGGGGGAGGAGAGATGTTACACAAGGAGCCCAGAGGGCAAATAAACATCTATGAGTGTGTACATATGTATTTGTGTATGAGAGAGAGAGAGAGAGAGAGAGAGAGAGAGAGAGAGAGAGAGAGAGAGAGAGAGAGAGAGAGAGAGAGAGAGAGAGAGAGAGGAGAGAGAGAGGAGAGAGAAACATTTGTACCCCAGGCTTAAAAAAAACTAAATTAACAAACCTATCTACTCTTCCCCACCTTGGCAAATAAGCCAAATTATTTTTTTTAATTTAATTTTATTTTTTTGTGAACATACTGTACAGAGGGGTTACAATTACATTCTTATCAAGCATTGCAGCCTCCTCCTTTGTTTACCCTTCACATCCCTTCCCTACCTCCCCCCTACCTCCCCACCACCCAATCCTCCCCCTCCGCTCGTCCCCCCACCCCCCGCACCAACGTTGTAAAGCTCGTTTTCGACATGACCTTGTACTTCTCATTGTTGCAACAGGTTCACCTGTATCCTTAAACGACTTGTTTTTCCCCATCTCCTCCACAAGTTATACTGACATCAAATATAGTGAAAGCAGGGGTTATACTGTGGGGGAAGGACAAACAAAGCAACAAAGAGATAATCATATAAATGCGTTAGAAACAAAAGCATGAAATAAAAAAGCATTAAAATACATATCTAAGGGTTCATTTTCCTAACATCACATTATCTGACCTTTTCCGCTTGACTCACACATATACTAGATATTGCAAATAAGGGAAACCATGGGACCTATGTTTCTTTGGGCCTGGCTTACTTCACTTAATATAATTTTTTCCAAGTTTTTCCATTTCCTAACAAATGGGGCAGTGTCATTCTTTCTGATGGAGGCATAGAATTCCATTGTGTATATATACCACATTTTCTTGATCCATTCATCTACTGAAGGGCATCTGGGTTGGTTAAGCCAAATTATTTAAGCTTTGGTACTGAGCCTTGGTCTGGAAGACCATTCTCCAGAAAAATCAATGCTCAAGATACAAAAGTTGGTGATAAACAAAGACTCAAGTTCAGTGATCAAAGAAAGAGGAAGCATTGATCACATATCTCCAACTCAGAGGGTAGGAGCCATTTATAGATATAGGATAAGGATGATGAAGAAGAGAGATGGCTTGATCAAAGGGATGAGATATTCATGTTTTTTGTAGCCAGACAGAGTTCTAGAGCTGCTGAGGATGGCCAGGGGTCAACTCTTGGTGTTCTTCACTTTCTCTTCCTCATTCAGTGTACCTTGTGTTGGCTTTGGACCAACAAAGCAGATTTTTTTCTGTTCTAACCATGGTTGTGAAATGTGCTTAAACTGATGAAAATCACTGTCTACAATAAAAAAATAATAATACTGTGTGACAAATAGAGATCGAGGCCTTTTGGATTTGAATCAGTCTACTTGGTCCTTCCAACCTTATCTTTTGTCTGTCTTTCTTTTCCTTCATTCCCCACTGTTCTCTTTCAAGTTCTGAAGTGGCATCTGACATATTTCCTCAGAGTAGCAGCTTGGAATTCCATAACCAGCAGTTTATCTGGACGTTCAGATGGACATTTAATTTGTCTCTGTATGATAGGTATATGACACCATAGCTTTTTGATATCAATTATTTATGAAAGTTCTTTCAGAAATTGTCATTTCTTTGACACATGGCTGAAATCAGGAAAGCAACTTCATTCATAATAGCCCCACAAAAAATAAAATACCTAGGAATTAACTTAACCAAAGAAGTGAAGGACCTCTATGATGAAAACTTTAAAAACCTGAAAATGGAAATCAAAACAGAACTTAGAAAGTGGAAAAATCTCCTATGCTCCTGGATTGGAAGGATCAACATTGTGAAAATGGCGATACTTCCCAAGGCTATCTGTAAATTCAATGCGATGCCTATCAATATTCCAACCTAATTCTTCAAGGAAATAGAAGAGGCAATCCAAAAATTCATATGGAACAATAACAGATCCTTAACAGAAAGAACAGTGCTGGAAGAATATCAATACCAAATTTCAAACTCTACTACAAAGCCATAGTAATTAAAACAGCTCGGTTCTGGCACAAGAAGAGACCTCAGGACCAATGGAATAGAATTGAAAACCCAGAAATGAACCCATGTTTTTCTTTAATTCTCAGTGCTCTGAAGTTTTCATACTGTGTTTTCAAATACTTTATTTATTTAGTGCCAGTACTGAGAACTCAGGGCTTTGGCACTGTCGTTTAGCTTTTTTGCTCAAGGCTGGTGCTCTGCCACTTTTGTTCATTTTTTTGGTAGTTAATTAAAAGATAGGAGTGCCAAAGACTTTTCTTCCCAGGCCGGTTTCCAATCATGACCCTCAGATCTCAGCCCCCTAAGATTACAGGTGTGCAAGCCATTGGCTAAGGTAGATTTGTTTCTTTATGCTAATTGCTCAGTGAGAGTTTTCACTTCATAATTTTTTGTACCAGAAAAACAGTCATTTTACTTTTTATTTAATTTGTTTAGTATTTGCAATGTTGAGCATTTAACCCAAAGTTTCTTTCATGCTGTGCATCACTTTATTACTGAGCCAAATATCTGGTCTTAAACTGTTATACAACATTTATCTTCAAGTCTAATACGTTCTTGAATGCCAGTTCTTTTTTAGTCTACTTTCTGCAATTTACATGGGAATGTTTCTGAACTTATTATTATACCCTGATCACTCACAATTTTTTTCTGTATTACTATGCTATGATAAAAGCTTTTCAGTACTGTTTTCAAAATCATCAAGCATCTCTCTTCAAATCTTGGCATGCCACTGGAATAACATGTTTATTTTATATATTAATATATTTATTTTGCACTGGTACTCAAACTTGAACTCAGTTATCTTCTTGGATCACAGTTGGTGTTCTACTACTTGAGCCACATCTCCACTTCCAGTTTTTATCTTAATTAATATTTTTACTGCCAAGATTTCTAATTGTTCTCTTCCAAATCTTGTTCTGTTTCATGATGCAACTTCCTTCCTTATGCCATTAATATGTTGACATATTAAAATTCTCAGATTTATCTCTATACCTTCAGGGGCTAGAAAGTTGTACTTGTTGAACTTATAAATATTTTTTATGATGACAGATTTACTTATACACTTAAATTGGGAAGTAGGTGCTGGGAACTAAACCTAAGACCACATATAGATGAAGGAAAATGTCTTAGAATTATTCTTGCTCAGGAGTTATTTATATGCCCTTTTTCTTTTCACATGTTCAATATGTGCTTCAGCCCATAGGTCTGAATCTAAGCCAGGCTTAGATCAACTCAGTTTCTACTACATATTAATATTTTAATTTGAGGCTTTCCAGGAATATTATATAAATCCAGTCTAGATGTTATATTGGGTGCTTCTGTTTAAATTCAATGCTCTCAAAAGCAAAACTTTCACATCCAATTTTGATAAGTTCCACATCCCTTCAAAGACTGTAAGTTCCTTCATTTTGATGATCAAACCTAAGGAAGACTGTCATGAAGTAGAGGAGGAGAAAGAGGAGGCATGTTCTGGCTCTCTACATATCTCATCTTGGCATCATTCTTTACATCCATGTATGAAGTTCTAGAAATCCGCTTCATCTTTACAAGACCCTTAAAATATTTCCATTGCAGATCTTGTAGATCCATGAACAGTTTTCCTGAAAAGAATCATATTTTCAAAAAATCACATGGTGATTTAACCTTTGGCTACTCAGAGATGCTTCATAGACACTATAAACCTTTAATGAACCTGAGCCTCTTTCTTGCTGGAAGAAAGCAGTTTCAGGTTTGTAAATAAAGGGAGAACCTATAGTCTTCATCCTATTTAATATTCTTCCCCAAGTAGGAAAGGGGATGATTCTAGGTGACTGGGTGTAACCTACAGGACCAGAGCAGGTCAAGGGAGTATATCGTTTTGTTATGCCAAGATCGCAGGACCCCCACCAAGAAGACCACCGAGAGTCAGACTCTACAGCTGTTTTATTTAAACGGGCTGCAGCTCAGGCCTTGTCCTACACTCTGACACAGCAGAGCCCAGGAGGAGAGCCCCGAGCTAAGGATTTGCAGGTCTTATAAGGGCACACAACCAGGTGGTTTAGCACCACGTGTTGCTCTGCTCTGAAACAAGCAACAAATGGTCACTGCCTCAAATACTCTAGCTTTTCACCAAAAGGAAGTTGTTATGGATCAAGTAGAAGAAGAAATAGAAAACTGCTGCAATAACATTTCAATATAAGGAGTTACTCAAGATCCCTCAGGGGCTCCATGTATGCAGGGCTCCATGAATATTCCTTACATTGACAGTACATGTCCTAGCAGTGTATCTCCAGGTCATGAAGGCAAAGAATATACCACATTTGAGAATTTTTCCAGAAGTTAGGTACACAACAGGCACTAAGAAAAAAGAACAACTAGGCCACTATGGATAAGAAGTCATAAAGGCTCAAGTCCATTTCAGACATCAAGAACTCTTCTTTTAGCATATCTTTGGCTAGTTCTTCATATCAGCTCTTAATATCTTCCATACTTTCTCCTTTCTGCTTACCAATTTTACAAACTGCATACTTTTTTGGATTATCTAGCTGACTACTACAATTGCTTATGTTGTAGTACGACTATCAAATTTGAGACCTGCTTTAGGCTCTGCTAATATTTAGATGTAAGGAGTAACAGCACAGATTCTTTCAGGGACTTGAACCAAACATGCTCACTTATCAATCTATTTTATTAAGTAGAATCAATTCTATTAAATGTAATTCTTCTATCTCAACTACTCTTTTTAATATAATAATGGTTGTGACATAATACTGTAGTGCAAATGGTCTTACTTTAAAGGTACTTGTGTTGCTAAAATCCACTTCTGAGCAGGACTTTCAGTCCCATATTTCCAATCCTAACATTCAAGAGGCAAAGGTAGGAGGGTCACATGTTTTGACACAATCTTAGGCAACACAGTGAGACTGACTTGAGCTATACTGGCAGATCCTATTCTAAAAACATCTAAACAGGAAGAAGAAAAGGTCTTACTTTCAGAGTGGCTTAAATATTGACTTAATCTACTTTTAATAGCCACACAGATCAAATATTACCTTTGTGTATATATTTTTTTGTTTGCAATGCTGGAAATCAAGCCAAAGGCAAACTTTCCAAGCTAGGCAAGAGTTTCAGCATATGCTATGCCCCTAGCCTAACCACCTGTATATAATATTAGAAAAATGGAAAACTGAGAAATCCTTCTTATTAAAACTTAGCATCAGAAGTAGAGCTGTGACTGAAAGTGGTAGAGAGCTAGTCTTGAGAAAATGAGCTCAGGGATAGCACCCATGAGTGACAAAAGAAAATAGGCCAGGTGCTGGAGGCTCAGACCTGTAATCCTAGCTACTCAGGAGGCTGAGATTTGAGGATCGCTGTTTGAAGCCAGCCTAGGTAGGAAGGTCCATGAGACTCTTATCCCCAATTAACCACCAGAAAGCTGGAAGTAGCCCTGTGATTCAAAGTGGTAGAGCACTAGCTCTGAACAAAAAAACCTCAGGGACAGAGCACAGGCCCTGGGTTCAAGTCCCACAACCATCACCACCAAAACCCCCTTAGCATCCTATATTTTATGTTCCTAACATTCTCTGTGTGGTTTTAGGTCTTTTATGAGTACCTCTCTATTAAAGTATCAGAAATAAAGAGCTTCCTTCTGTTGTTTGTGCCCTGTGCTGAAAGCCCTGGTAAGAGACATTGCAATAAGGTTTTTTTTTTAAAATCTCTAAAAATAAGTAAATAAATAAATACCTTTGTAAATTTCAGTAAATCCAAAACAGAGAGAAAAGAATATATTCTACTAAGCTCAAGGAAAAAGAAATAAGTATCTGGTGGAACTTTCCAGAATGTTCAGAAAGAGGTTGGAGGAATGGCGGCTGCCCTAGCTACACACAGCTACATGCTTCCTTCTCACGTCCCCACTGGCCCCAGCCCACTCACCGACTGGAAAATGGTGAAAGAAACCACTTATCATGATGTTTTGGGAGTCAAACCCAATGCCACCCAGAAAGAATTGAAAAAGGTTTACAGGAAACTAGCCTCCAAGTACCACCCTGATAAGAATCCAAATGAAGGAGAAAAGTTTAAACAGATTTCTCAAGCTTATGAGGATACCAAGAAAAGAGAATTATATGGCAAGGGAAGAGCATAGGCAATTAAGCAGGTGGAGCAGGTGGTGGTTTTGGATCTCCTTAGACATCTTTGATATGTGTTTTGGAGGAGAAGGAAGAATGCAGAGAGAAAGGAAAAGTAAAAATGTAGTGCACCAGCTCTCAGTAACCTTAAAAGATTTACATAATGGTATAAGAAGAAAACTGGCTCTGAAAAAGAATGTGATCTGTGACAAAGGCGAAGGCCATGGTGGTAAAACAAACAAACAAACAAACAAATGCTGGGGGGGGCATTGGAGTGCTGTCCCAACTGCTAAGGTACTGGGATGCAAATACGAATTCATCAGATGGGACCTGTAATGCTTCAGCAAATTCAGCATGGAGTGCCAGGGCCATAGAGACAGGATCAGTTCTAAAGATAGATGTAAAAGCTGCAATGAAAGGAAGATAGAAGATTCTAGAACATATTGACAAAGGCATGAAAGTTGTCCAAAAGATAACATTTCATGGTAAAGAAAACCAAGAATCAGGATTGGAGCCTAGAGATATCATCATTGTATTCTATCAGAAAGACCATGCTGTTTTTATAGGATGAGGGGAAGACCTTGTCATGTGTATGGACATACAACTGGTTGAAGCACTGTGTGGCTTCCAAACCTAATCTCCATTCTTGACAACTGAACCACAGTCATCACCTTTTGTCAGGTCAGATTGTCAAGCATGGAGATAGCATGTGTGTGATAAATGAAGGCATGCCCATTTATTGATGAGCATATGAAAAGGGATGCCTAAGTAATGAGTTTAAGGTAAACTTTCCTGAAAATGGTCCTCTCTCCTGATAAACTCTCTTTGCTGGAAAAACTTTCCTGAGAAGAAGGAAGTAGAAGAGACTGATGAAATGGATCAGGTAGAACTGGTGGATTTTGATCCAAATCAGGAAAGATGCCACCATTATAATAGAAAAGCTTATGAGGATGATGAATATCCCCCCAGAGATGTCAAACTTTGTAATAGAGCCAGTGAATAGCACTCACGATTGGCATTTTAAATGCAGTAGTGAATAAGTGAAGGACTGTAATCATAACTAATTAGCTCATTACATGCTATTGTTTTCTGTTGTAATATTCAACTACAGTAATGCTTTAAAAGTTAAATGAAGAATAAAAGCAAATATAAAAGCTCTGACTTTGC
Source organism: Dipodomys merriami (assembly GCF_024711535.1). Lineage (NCBI taxonomy): Eukaryota > Metazoa > Chordata > Mammalia > Rodentia > Heteromyidae > Dipodomys > Dipodomys merriami. Next base: position 826,838 of record NW_027204048.1, on the reverse strand, counting down.
TCTTTATGTATGATAACTTCAGTGTGCAAGATGAAGTTTTAAAACCTGTAAAAACTACTTTTCAAAAAGTTCCTCTAACATCTGTTAAATTACATCTTGTAACTGATTCAGCTGTGTACACAGATAAGCTTATACTGAAATGCTAGGGACATATATTAACTTTGGTATATGATCTTCCACCATTAATTTGCATTTGGCTAGTAATCTGAAAAAGAGAAGTTAACTTGTTGAGAAATGTTGGTGTGTGTAGTTATTTGTATTAAATGGACTCATTGTGAACCTTGGCATTTTATTGTCTCAACTATTACTGGAAGAATGGCATAATACATCTTTTACCCTGCGTTAGCAGTGATACAGAAATGACACCTTTCTAAAGAAAAGGTTTATCATATACTGCTTCTAAGGGCTTGCACTTTTAGAATTGCATCCCTTCTGTGCCATCTTTTAAAATATGTGTGTTCATATATAAATATACACATATATTACGTTAACCAGCTGTAGTTATGTTCTTTTTCCCTTTGGATCATGATAAAGCCCTTGATAGTGACTTTTTCAGAGTTGGGTAGCAAAAACAATTGAAGAGACCTATATATCGAGAAGTAATTTTGCATGAATTACATAGGAAGGTGTTCCTTAGATATGTTACAGGCTTACTTTAAACCATTTGCTCCAAAGTAACTGTAATTCAATGTTGGTTCAAATTACAATGAATAGTTCTGACTGTATATTTAAAGTCATGTGTTCATAAGTTTAAATCTGGATATCAGAATTTAAGACATTATTTAAAAATTTTTTTTAATTTCTTTTTTTTTCTTTGTTTCCCCTTCCCATCCCTTCCCATACTCCCCCCTCCCTCCACCCGATTCACCTCCCACCCCCACCAAAGTTGTAAAGTTCGTTTTTTGACATAACAACTTGTATATCTCATTGTTGCAATGGGTCCACCTGTATCCCTAGTTAAACGATTTGTCTTTTCTCTTCCCCTCCACAAATTATCCCAACATCAAATACAGTGAAAGCATGGGTTATACTGTGGGGGAGGGACATACAAAACAACAAAGAAATCATCTTATAAATATGTTAGAAACAATTGCATGAAAGGAATAAAAAAACAAAAAAAATTTGAATACTTATCTTGGGGTTCATTCCCCTAACATCAACTTATCTGGCCTTTTCTGCTTGATTAAGACGTTATTGAAATATATGTATGATTCCTAAATATACTGACTACAAAGTAAAAAAAAAAAAACCAGAAATATGTACCTATGGGAGCTATAGAATCTGGGTGTAAGTTGTTATTTTATAAAGAATTTGTGATTTATCAGGAATGAATTTGGGACTTCACCTTGTAATAAAAAATTATGTGTTCTACATTTCATTGACATTGTGGGCAGCAAGCACTATAGCCACGAACCTCAGAATAAACATTATTTCTCTTGTATTGGCAAGTGAAAAGCTATTTCAATTTGTAAAATGAATCCCATTCCAATTTCTCCCATGTATATAATTGGTTTTAATTACCTGGATTCACTCTGAAGTGTTTGGAAATTTTATCTTGTAAGAATAGCCGTGGAGAGCGAATGCGCAGGCTAAGGTCGTAGAATTCGTCTATGGGCTTACTCTTTTCCCCAATGGCATCCCAAGCTTCAGCACTAAGGTCCTCAATAATAATGTCAAAAGGAAAAGTGTGTACGGGAGGAGAGATTCCACACTGGGTCAGTCTCTTCCAGGACCGAGAAAGCTGTTGCACGGGAGTGATGGAATCTACCATCAGGCTGTGTTGGAGGATTTCAACCAGAGACATTGGTGTCTCTTCTTTTTTAGGCTCTTCTATATCCACCATAGTACATTTGAAAACAAGTTGTGAATCTTCTCTTCTTGCCCAAGTTCCACTGATGGATGACATGACATTTAGGTTTTTCTTAAGTAGTTTTTGTGCTTCTGTAAGTGAAATGCTCTGACTTTTTAAGAGGTTTGATTTCTTTCTTTCCTTATTAAAATTATCAGCTGATCCATATAATTCAGGTAGCTGTGAGGTTAAAAAAAGAGGGAAAGTCATGAAACCCAAGAAAATATAATAGTCTGTCAGATCCCAAACCCTGAAACAACAACAAAAACACAAATAACCGTAGAAACAGAAGCATCTGTTCTTGGAAGATATCTTTGCCTAACGAAACCAAGACAATGGTGGCATGTGAAATAGAACAGAAAATTGAAGCTCAGACTGTATTTATTTATACACACACCCCACTTAAATTCTCTGCTATAAATAGCCAGCTAGTGTTGGACTCCAAGGTCTCTTTGGCAATTCAGAGTAACCATCATGAAAGACAACTCAGTAGAGCAGTGCTCTTTTGCTTCTTTTAAATACGGATATATATATATATGATTATCTCTGAGTGGTTGTACAAAGAAGTTCCTATTCTACAAAACAGTATATGAATTCAAAAGTGTCTGATAACATTGTCACCCATGGCTCTTAACCCACCCCTTCTCTCATTTTTCTTTTCTTCTTTTTCAAAATTGAGATTAGGTAATTAAATAAATTTCAATACTTAGTTAAAGACACAAACACACTTTAACCTTCACAAGGAAAATTGTCCTTATCATGGTCTATAAAGTTTGTGAATTCTGTGAGCTTTGACAATTATTTCTTTCATATCAGGTGATATTTACATTTCTTTCCTTTTACTTAGTGTTAGCTGTTCCCTCTTTCTCCCTCATTCATCCCTTCCCATCACTGTCTTTGGGTTGTTTAGTTCATTTTTATTTATGTCCAGTGGAGCTGATAAGGCCTCTCTGTTGTATGTTTTCCCATTTCCCACTGATTCTTCTGTGTCCTCCTCCTAGCTTCCCTCTATTGGGAATGCACACACACACACACACACACACACACACACACACACACACACACACACACACCCATATATGTGGTCAATAATATGGAGCCATTTAGAAATGATATGATAAAATGAGTGGCAGTCCTTTGTTTCTCTAGTCGTGTTTGCTTTGTCGTATCTCATGAATAAGGATATATATATATATATATATATATATATATATATATATATTTCCCCTTCAACTCTATATTTTATTCCATGAAGCACTCCTTTTGAAAAAGAAAAAAAATCACAGAACTTCACTTAGTTCCAAGAGAAATCAGGAAGATTAAACCAAGAATATAGGTTTTTTAAATTTTTTTAAATTTTTTAAATTTAATTTTTTTACTTTTTGTGAACATACTGTACAGAGGGGTTACAATTACATGGGCAAGATAATGCATACATTTCTTATCAAGTATTGCAGCCTCCTCCTTTGTTTACCCTTCACATCCCTTCCCAGCCTCCCCCCTTCACCCCCGCCACCCAATCCTCTCCCCCCCGCCCCACCCAATCCTCCCCCCCCGCCCCCCCCCCCCCACACCAACGTTTTTGACATGACAACTTGTATTTCTCATTGTTGCAACAGGTCCACCTGTATCCTTAAACGACTTCTTTTTCCCCATCTCCTCCACAAATTATACCTACATCAAATATAGTGAAAGCAGGGGTTATATTGTGGGGGAGGGACATACAAAGCAACAAAGAAATAATCATATAAATGCCTTAGAAACAAATGCACAAAAGAAAAAAACATTAAAATACATATCTTAGGGTTCATTTTCCTAACATCACATTAATCTGACCTTTTCTGCTTGACTCATACATATACTAGATATTGCAAATAAGGGAAACCATGGGACCTATGTTTCTTTGGGCTTGGCTTACTTCACTTAATATAATTTTTTCCAAGTTTTTCCATTTCCTAACAAATGGGGCAATGTCATTCTTTCTGATAGAGGCATAGAATTCCATTGTGTATATATACCACATTTTCTTGATCCATTCATCTACTGAGGGGCATCTGGGTTGGTTCCAGATCTTAGCTATGGTAAGTAATGCTGCAATAAACATAGTTGTGCTGGTAGCTTTAGTGTGGTCTTGTTTGTAAACATTTGGGTAAATGCACAAAAGTGGGATTGCTGGGTCATAGGGGAGCTCTATGTGGAGTCTTTTGAGGAACCTCCATACTGCTTTCCAAAGTGGTTGAACAAGTTTACATTCCCACAAACAATGAAGTAAGGTTCCCTTCTGTCCACATCCCCTCCAGCATCTGTGGTTGTTAGAGTTCTTGATTTTTGCCATTCTAACTGGAGTGAGGTTGTATCTCAATGTTGTTTTGATTTGCATTTCTTTTATGGCTAGGGAGGTTGAGCATTTCTTCATGTGTCGATTGGCCATCCTTCTTTCTTCTTCAGAGAAGTTTCTCTTTAAGTCTTTAGCCCACTTATTTATTGGGTAGTTGTTTCTTTGAGGATTTGTTGTTGGGGGTTTTAATTTTTTGAGTTCCAAGTATATTTTAGATATGACACACTTGTCTGTTGTATAGCTAGTGAAGATCTTCTCCCACTCCATGGGCTTTCTATTGATCTTGCTAGCTATGTCCTTTGCCATGCAGAAGCTCTGCAACTTCATGCAATCCCATTTGTCCAACCTTTCTTTGATTTGTTGTGTTTCTGGGTCTCTATTAAGAAAATTTCGGCCTGGGCTAAGGAGATCTAGGGTTTCTCCTAGTCCATCCTGTAATGTTTTCAGAGTGTCTGCTTTGACTCAGAGGTCTTTGATCCATTTGGAGTTGATTCTGGTTCAGGCTGATATATAAGGATCTAGATTTAGTTTTCTACAAGTAGTTAACCAATTTTGCCAGCACCATTTACTGAAGAGGCTGTCTTTCTTCCATTCTATTTTTTTTAGCTCAGTTATCGAAGATTAGATGGCTATAGGTCTGTAGGTTCATTTCTGGGTTTTCAATTCTATTCCATTGGTCCTGAGGTCTGTTCTTATGCCAGTACCAAGCTGTTTTGATTACTATGGCTTTATAGTAGAGTTTGAAATTTGGTATTGATATTCCTCCAGCAGTGTTCTTCAAATTGAGGAGCGTTTTTGCTATTCAGGGTCTTTTATTGTTCCATATGAATTTTTGGATTGCCTCTTCTATTTCCTTGAAGAATGAGGTTGGAATTTTGATAGGTATCGCACTGAATTTGTAGATAGCCTTGGGAAGTATTGCCATTTTCACGACGTTAATCTTTCCAATCCAGGAGCATGGGAGGTTTTTCCACTTTCTAAGTTCTGTTTTGATTTCCTTTTTCAAGATTTTAAAGTTTTCATCATAGAGGTCCTCCACTTCTTTGATTAAGTTAATTCCTAGGTATTTTATTTTTTGTGGGGCTATTTCAAATGGAGTTGCTTTCCTAATTTCAGCCACACTTTTCTCATTGTTGGCATACAGAAAAGCCATTGATTTTTGGGGGTTAATTTTATACCCTGCTATTTTGCCAAAGTTTTGAATCAGCTTGAGTAATTTGGGAGTGGAGTCTATGGGATTCTTTAAGTACAAGATCATATCATCTGCAAAGAGGGAGAGTTTTATTTCTTCTTTCCCTATTTGGATCCCCTTTATGTCTGCATCTTGTCTTATTGCTGTAGCTAGGCATTCTAATACTAGATTGAAGAGAAGTGGAGAGAGTGGGCATCCTTGTCTTGTTCCTGAGTTAAGAGGAAATGGCTTTAGTTTTTCACCATTGAGTATAATGCTGGCTGTAGGTTTGTCATATACAGCCTTTATTGTATTGAGGAATGTTCCATGGATTCCTAATTTTTTCCAAAACCTTCATCATAAAGGGGTGTTGGATCTTGTCAAATGCTTTTTCTGCATAGATTGAGATGACCATGTGGTTCTTATCCTTGCTCCTGTTGATGTGATGAATAATATTAATTGATTTGCGTATATTGAACCAGCTTTTCATCCCTGAAATGAATCCTGTTTGATCGTGGTGTATGATTTTTTGGATGAATTGTTGAAGTTGATTGGCCAAAATTTTGTTGAGAAGTTTTGCATCAATGTTCATCAAAGAAATGGGAAGGATTTTTTTTTTAAGGAAGAAAGAAAGCCAGATCACTTTGATTTCAAAACATCATCTGGGTGTCTGAAGAGCTCAAAGTGTTTGGAAATACAGTGCAAAGGAGGCTATAATGGTTGTGATTCACTGGAAAATATTACCAAAGCCAGTGGTTGCATTTGTGCAGTGTTGGTAATAGTTATGCAGTGTTGGAAATAGTTGGAAGAAGAAGAAAAAAGGTAAGTGATTCTTCAGTGTGTTTCCTCATATGAAAGATGTTAATAGACAAAGAATAAAATCCTATTTTCTAAAGTATCTATACATTTTTCATTCTGAAAAGCTTTTTGGGGACTCAAACCTAAAAGATGCAGTGTCAGGTCAGAACCAAAATTCAGGCCATTTGGCTGGAGATAAAATTCAGTGGGCTGGGCACTGGTGGCTCACACCTGTAATCCTAGCTACTCAAGAGACTGAGATCTGAGGATCATGGTTCAAAGCCAGCTTGGGCAGGGAAGTCTGTGAGACTCTTATCTCTAATAAACCACTAGAAAACCGGAAGTGTTGCTGTGGCTCAATTGGTAGAGCGCTTGCCCAGGGACAGTGCCCAAGCCCAGAGTTCAAGACCCACAACCAACAAAAAACAAAAACAAAACAAAACAAAAACAAAAGCAAATAAAACCCTTACTGGTAGAACACTCAGGTAACATGTTCAAGAGTTCTGGGTATGATTCCCAGGATTAACATTCTTTGGTGCAGTACAAATTCCTTTCACTCCTACTGAATTCTGATGCAAGCATATAAAACAGACAGCAAACTAAAGTTAGCAACTGGGTATTTAATATTGATTATCACCACCAGGAAAACAAATTAGTATACAAGTAACCCACCCTAGAAAGTGCTAACTTTTGCTGGGACAAAAACATGTTAAGTCACCAAAATGAAATTTTATTTTACTTTTTAAAATTGTTATTATAAAGGTGATGTACAGAGGGTTTACAGTTACATAAATCAGGTAATGAGTACATTTGTTTTACAACAATGTCACTCCTTCCCTTGCTTTCTTCCAGTTCCCCCATCTCCCCCCACTTATTTTTCTTAAGTGGTTGTACAAAAAGTTTTAATTGAATATATCAGCTTAGGAGTATATTGCATCTTGATCTATCACCCCTTCCATTGTTCTTCCCCATTTCTGAACATCACCCATCTCTTCAAGTTACCAATTCCTCAGTACGTCAATTCATGTTTAGTAGTTTGAGTTTTTATGATTGTTGAATGTAAAGTTTCTGGTGTATAGTATCATAGGATTTTTTTTGTCAGTTATGGGGCTTGAACTCTGGGCCTGGGTGCTGTCCCTTAGCCCTTTAGCTCAAGACTAGCACTCTAAGGTTCCAGGAAGATAGTGGAGGAGAAGCTGGAGGCTAAACAAGCTCTCAAATAGAAAGCAGTTTTAGTGTTCCTGTGAGCAGTACTAGGCCAGAGAATCACACCAAGTGTGCCATCACAATATAGAGAGTTGGCCAGAGAGGGAAAATCCAGGCAAGGAGACAGATCTGAGCACTTGCCAGCAGCCGTGGCTGTGGCGGTGGCAATGGCGGCGGCGGCAGTGGCGGCGTTGGCCCTAGTCATCATACCTACAACACAGAGTCCAGAACAAAAGTGCCAGATGGCAAGCAAGCAGATTCTACTCAACACCAGCAAGAACTGACAAGGAGCAGATGTCTTCATCCTACAGATCACAAACCAGAGACGACCCAGAGACCAACACTCCTGTGTGAGTAGAACACTGACATCCTCACTCAGGTGCCCCCCCCCCCCACTACCGGAGATCTCCATCTTTGATACTGACAAAGGCAAGGTTCCAACTCAGGCTTTGGAAGAAAACAAGAGTCATTTAGCAGGTCACAGGAACCTGACCTGACCTGCCAGGCTCAGCTCCATCCAGGGGAAAGTCACCCAGCCCAGGCAGAGAGGAGCTCTGCCCCACAAGGAGGGGCTTTCTTCACTAGGTTAACAGAGCCAGAGGCTGCCCCTCCCTATAGCAGCCTAGACAATCAATTGAAATTCAGTAAACATAAACCCTGATAATGGCTCCAGGCTGGGCTCTGAAAGTATCTCAGAAGCTAGCCCCTCAGGGAAAAGCTACTGTTTACTGAAAGGCCTCAACTCTACCCAGAACCTAGACTCATTGCACCATCTCCAAACTAGAGGAAACAACCATTTCCCTCTTTTGTGATATACAAAGCAGATATCCCTCCCACTGAACTAGCCTGGGAGGAGGATCACAAAATCCTGGGTAAAGCAGAACATTTTATGCCTGCTCAAACAAACTGACTTAAGAAACCAATCAAGCCACAGGAAAACCAAACACCACAAACAGACCAGAGACGCCACCAAGAGACTGGTTACAGACAAAAGGGAGATACAGGATCTTCCCATCCACCCTCCCCCCCCCCCAAAAAAAATCAAAGAACTCTTTTTTTGGTATCTTTAAAAAAATTGTTTTCTATTAAGCTTTTTTTTCTTCCTCTCATAATTTTTATTTTAGGTGTATATGTGTGTGGGTGCTTTCATTTTTATTTTATCTCTACTGACCTTTTGGTCGTTTTTTTTCTTTCTTTCTCATTCTTTTCACTTTTTCTTCTCTTTCGTTCTTTTTTGCATGATTAATTGCTGTTCTGCTCTTCCTCAGATATACCCATCATCGATTACTAGCCCTTATCCCCCATTGTGTACACACTTAATCCAGAAATTTATTACTCAATTCAAAACCTCTTAGGCTTAAATTCCTTAATTGATATTATCTCTTTATACCTATATAATATTTTAAGTATTTTTATTTTTTAGTTTTTCATGTTTCCTTTCCATCCCTCCCCTCCTCTCATCCTGTCCCTGTTCTCTCAATATTACTTCTTTAAACTTTCATAATGTTTAAGTGTTTCACTTTGTAAATTTTTTCATGTCTCTCTTTTTTTCTCTTCTCTCTTTTCAACCATTCTGTCCAATCCATTTCACTCTTTGAGATTAGGATTTGGTTAATTTCACTCTCCTTTTACCTTTCCACATCCCTCTAATCCTATTTTTCCCCACATTTCTCCCAAAACCTAATAATTTCTGGTTTGCCAAATTCCTCTTTGCTGTTCATAGCCCATGAATACATAAGTTGTTTGATGTTGAATAGATTGTATCTGTTGAACTAGATTGTATCTGCAGATTTTTGACTGTACAACTACAGGACTTTGGTTGATGCTTGCCTTAAAATAGTGTTCTAGCACAAAACTGGTGTTACTTTCATACCAAATGGAACAAGCCAGAAAAACACAAGAAAAATGGCAAGTCAGGGTATCTCAACTCCCACTCATGATAATCAGGGGACAGAATGAATAATCCTGAGGAGAATTCCCAAAAAGCTCTAGAAACAATACTGGTAAACATGGTGAATGAAAAGATTGAAAACTTGCAAAGGACTCAGTGTGAGCGTGATAGGGAGAAAGAGGAGGCAAACCAAAGATCAATACAGGAAGCTCATGAGCATGAGAAAGCTACTCAAAGATTGATACAGGAATTGCATGAGCAGATTGAGAACAATCAAAGAGAAATAAAGGAATTGATGAGCAGGTTGAGAACAGTCAAAGAGATAGACAGGAATTGCATGAGCAGCCTGAGAACAGACAAAGAAAGTAAGGAATGGTGTGAGCAGGCTGAGAACAGTCAAAGAGAACTACAGGAATTGAGTGAATGTGAGGAAGCTAATGAAAGAGTAATGCAGGAATTGAGAGAGCAGGATGAGAATAGACAAAGATAAATAGAGGCATTCATGGAATCCATAAACAGACAGCTGAAAAAAATCAGGGAGACCATGAAAGGAATGCTGAATTGAGCCTGACAAAAGGAATGGGAGTCCACAGAAACCATGACCAATCAACTAAGTGATTTGAGAATAAACACTGAACACCAAATTAAGGAAATAAAGAAGTTCATACAAGATCTAAAATAAAGCTCCAACAAAGAATTTGAAGCCATCAAAGCTGACCAATTAGAAGGAAAAGATAAAAAACAAAGTAGAAAGTCTTGACAGCAGGTTAGACCATGCAGAATATCGAATCTCGGGGATTGAAGACAGCCTAGATATTATAGAGAAAGAACATACAACTATCCAAGACAAATCCAAGAAATATGATAGATCTAGTCAACATCCGGAAGACACCATCAGAAGGCTTAATCTGAGGATAATGGGTGTAAAGGAGCACCTAGAAATAGAATTTAATGGTCTAGGAAATTTGTTTAACAGAATCCTAGCAGAGAACTTCCCAAACGTGCAAAAAGATAGGCCTATTCAGATACAAGAAGCTTTTAGAACTCCAAATAGACCAGACAAGAACAGGACATCCCACCATCACATTATAATCGGCACAGAATCAATTCAGACCAACGAAAAGATCCTTAAAGCTGTCAAGGAGAAAAGATCAATCACCTATAAAGGGAAACCAATTAGAATCACCTCAGATTTCTCAGCAGAAACAATTAAAGCAAGAAGAATCTGGAATGATGTATGCCATGCCCTAAAGACAAACAACTATCAACCAAGAATACTGTACCCAGCTAAATTCCTTCATAACCGAAGGTCAAATAAAAACCTTCCATAGTAAAGAAAAACTGAAACAATATATCTCCACCAAACCAGTCCTACAAAAGATACTTAAAGATGGCCTACACATAGAAAACCAACAAGACAACAATAAAAGCCAAGAAACCACACCCAAACTGAGAATCCAAGAACCATAGGGAGAACCCAATTGCTGCAACTCCCAAGAAGGTGGATAAAATGGCAGGAACTTCCAAATACCTCTCAGTCCTATCTCTCAACAATAACGGACTTAACTCTCCAATTAAGCGACATAGACTGTCTAGTTGGATTAAAAAGCAAGATCCTTCTATCTGCTGCCTTCAGGAGTCACACCTTGCCCATAAAAACAAACACATTTTGAATGTGAAAGGCTGGAACAAAATCTACCAAGTAAACGGCCCCCATAAATAGGCAGGAGTTGCAATCTTAATATCAGATAAAATAGACTTCAAATTAAAATTTGTGAGAAGAGATAAAGAAGGTTGCTACATATTAATTAAGGGATCTCTACTTAGGGAGGATATTACAATTCTAAATCTCTATACGCCAAACAATGGAGCACCCAAATTTATCCAAGAAACACTGCTTTCCCTTAAATCTCACGTAGATCCAAAGACGTTAATTGTTGGGGACTTTAACACTCCACTATCTCCACTAGATAGATCAACTCAGCAAAAACTCAGTAGAGAAACCACAGATCAAAACAACTGCATAGATCAACTAGATTTAACAGACATCTACCGAATATTTCACCCAGCAGCATCAGAATACACATTTTTCTCAGCAGCACATGGAGCATTTTCCAAAATAGACCACATTTTAGGTCACAAAGCAAACTTGTCCAAATTCAGAAGCATTGAAGTTATACCTTGCATTCTCTCAGACCACAAGGGAATAAAATTAGAATTCAACACCAAAAGCCACCAAAGAAAGTCCTGAACAACACACTGTTGAATCACGAGTGGGTGATGGAAGAGATTAGAAAGGAAATTCAAACATTCATGATAGTCAACAAAAATGAAGACACAAATTACCAGCTCCTCTGGGACACAGCAAAGGCAGTACTCAGAGGCAAATTTATAGCTCTGAGTTCCTACATCAACAAATTGGAGAGATCTGAAACCAACAATTTAATGAGATATCTGAGCCTCCTTGAAAAGGAGCAGCAGGATAAACCCCAATCCAGTAGATGGAAAGAAATAATGAAAATTAAATCAGAATTATATGAATTAGAATCCCCCCAAAAAACCATAGAAAGAATAAACAAAACAAAGAGTTGGTTGTTTGAAAAAATTAACAAAATTGACAGACTCTTAGCAAATCTTATCAGAAAAAAGAAGAGAACATACCCAAATAAATAAACTCAGAGATGAGAATGGAAATATCACCACAGAAACAACCAAGATTCAGAACATTATAAGGGAATACTTCTCAAACTTTATGATAATAAGTTTGAGATCTTGGCAAAAATGGACCTTTTCCTAGCAAATATTGACATGCCAAAACTAAACCAAAATGAGTTAAACTAGCTTAACAGGCCCATATCAAGCATTGAAATAGAAGCAGCAATAAGAGACCTCCCATCTAAGAAAAGCACAGGACCAGATGGTTTTACAGCGGAATTCTACAAGGCCTTCAAAGCAGAGCTCACACCAATACTCCTCAACTCTTCAATAAAATGAAAGAGAAATTTCACTACCAAACTCATTCCATGAAGCCATCATAACTCTCATCCCAAAACCAGGCAGAGACTCATCAAAGAAAGAGAACTATAGACCCATTTTTTTGACGAACATCGATGCAAAACTTCTCAACAAAATTTTGGCCACTTGACTTCAACAATTCATCCAAAAAATCATACACCAAGATCAAACAGGATTTATTTCAGGGATGCAAAGCTGGTTCAATATACGCAAATCAATTAACATAATTCATCACATCAACAAGAGCAAGGATAAGAACCACATGGTTATCTCAATCGATGCAGAAAAAGCATTTGACAAGATCCAACACCCCTTTATGATGAAGGTTTTGGAAAAATTAGGAATCCATGGAACATTCCTCAACACAATAAAGGCTGTATATGACAAACCTACAGCCAGCATTATACTTAATGGTGAAAAACTAAAGCCATTTCCTCTTAACTCAGGAACCAGACAAGGATGTCCACGCTCTCCACTTCTCTTCAATCTAGTATTAGAATGCCTAGCTACAGCAATAAGACAAGATGCAAACATAAAAGGGATCCAAATAAGGAAAGATGAAGTAAACTCTCCATCTTTGCAGATGATATGATCTTGTTTTTAAAGAATCCCAAGGACTCCACTCCCCAATTACTCAAGCTGATTCAAAACTTTGGCAAAGTAGCAGGGTATAAAATTAACCCTCAAAAATCAATGGCTTTCTGTATGCCAACAATGAGAAAAGTGTGGCTGAAATTAGGAAAGCAACTCCATTCATAATAGCCTCACAAAAAATAAAATATGTAAGAATTAACTGAACTAAAGAAGTGAAGGACCACTATGATGAAAACTTTAAAAACCTGAAAAAGGAAATCAAAACAGAACTTAGAAAGTGGAAAAACTTCCCATGCTCCTGGATTGGAAGGATTAACATCGTGAAAATGGCAATACTTTCCAAGGCTATCTACAAATTCAATGCGATACCTATCAATATTCCAACCTCATTCTTCAAGGAAATAGAAGAGACAATCCAAAAATTCATATAGAACAATAAAAGACCCTGAATAGCAAAAATGATCCTTAACAGAAAGAACAGTGCTGGAGGAATATCAATACCAAATCTCTAACTCTCCTATAAAGCCATAGTAATCAAAACAGCTTGGTACTGGCACAAGAACAGACCTCAGGACCAATGGAATAGAACTGAAAAGTCAGAAATGAACCTAATGACCTATAGCCATCCAATCTTTGATAAGGGATCTAAAAAAATACAATGGAAGAAAGACAGCCTCTTCAGTAAATGGTGCTGGCAAAATTGGTTAATCACTTGTAGAAAACTAAATCTAGATCCTTACATATCACCCTGCACCAGAATCAATTCCAAATGGATCAAAGACCTCGGAGTCAAAGTAGACACTCTGAAAACACTACAGGATGGAGTAGGAGAAACCCTAGGTCTCCTTGGCACAGGCTGAAATTTTCTTAATAGAGACCCAGAAACTCAACAAATCAAAGAAAGGTTGGACAAATGGGATTGCATGAAGTTGCAGAGCTTCTGCATGGCAAAGGACATAGCTAGCAAGATCAATAGAAAGCCCACGGAGTGGGAGAAGATCTTCACTAGCCATACTACAGAAAAGGGTTTCATATCTTAAATATACCTGGAACTCAAAAAAATTAAATCTCCCAACAACAAATCCTCAAAGAAACAACTGCCCAATAAATAAGTTGGCTAAAGACTTAAAGAGAAACTTAAGAAGGATGGCCAATCGACACATGAAGAAATGCTCAACCTCTCTAGCCATAAAAGAAATGCTAAATAAAACAACACTGAGCTACCACCTCACCCCCGTTAGAATGGCTATAACGAAGAACTCTAATAACAACAGATGCTGGAGGGGATTGAGAGAAGGGAACCTTACTTCACTGTTTGTGGGAGTGTAAATTTGTTCAACCACTTTGGAAAGCAGTGTGGAGGTTCCTCAAAGGACTCCACATAAAGAAGTAAGCCAAGCCCAAAGAAACATAGGTCCCATGGTTTCCCTTATTTGCAATATCTAGTATATGTATGAGTCAAGCAGAAAAGGTCACATAAGGTGATGTTAGGAAAATGAACCCTAAGATATGTATTTAAATGTTTTTTTTCTTTCAAGCATTTGTTTCTAACGCATTTATAAGATTATTTCTTTGTTGCTTTGTATGTCCCTCCCCCACAGTATAACCCGTGCTTGCACTGTATTTGATGTCGGTATAATTTGTGGAGGGGGAGGGGAAAAACAAGTCGTTTAAATAAGGATACAGGTGGACCCGTTGCAATAATGAGAAGTACAAGTTGTCATGTCAAAAACGAACTTTACAACTTTGGTGGTGGGGGGGGCAGAAAATTGGGTGGGGAGGAGGGAGGAGGCTGGGAAGGAATGGGAAGGGTAAACAAAGGAGGAGGCTACAATGCTTGATAAGAAATGTACTCATTATCTTGTCCATGTAATTGTAACCCCTCTGTACAGTATTTTCACAATAAAAAATAAATAAAAAAAAAAGACTTCACATAGAGCTCCCCTATGACCCAGCAATCCCACTTTTGGGCATTTACTCAAATGATCACAAACAAGATCATACTGAAGCTACCAGCACAACTATGTTTACTGAAGCATTATTTACCATAGTTAATATATGGAACCAATCCAGATGCCCTTCAGTAGATGAATGGATCAAGAAAATGTAGTATATATACACAATGGAATTCTATGCCTCCATCAGAAAGAATGACATTGCCCCATTTGTTAGGAAATGGAAAGGCTTGGAAAAAATTATATTAAGTGAAGTAAGCCAGGCCCAAAGAAACATAGGTCCCATGGTTTTCCTTATTTGCGTTAACTAGTATATGTCTGAGACAAGCAGAAAAGGTCAGAAAAGTTGATGTTAGGTGAAATGAACCCCAAGGTAAGTATTCAAATGTTTTTACTTTCATGCAATTTTTTCTAACATATTTATAAGATGATTTCTTTGTTGTTTTGTATGTCCCTCCCCCACAGTATAACCACTGCTTTCACTGTATTTGGTGTAATTTGGGGAGGGGAAGGGCAAAAACAAACTGTTTAAATAGGTATACAGATGGATCCATTGCAACAATAAGGTGTACAAATTGTTCTGTCAAAAAATGAACTTTACAACTTTGGTGGGGGGTAGGGAGTTTCGCCGGAGTGGGGGGTGATGGGAAGGGATGGGAAGGGAAACAAAGGAGGAGGCAACAATGCTTGATATGAAATGTACTCATTATTTTGTCCATGTAATTGTAGCTCCTCTGTATGGTATTTTCGCACACACACATACAAAAGACTAGCACTCTACCACTTTGTCACAGTGCCACTTCCAGTTTTCTGATAGTTTTTTGGAGATAAGAGTCTCCTGGACTTTCCTGCTGGGCTGGCTTTGAACCATGATCCTCAGATCTCAGCCTCCTGAGTAGCTAGGATTACAGGCGTGAGCCACCAGCACGCAGCTAAATATCATAGGATTTTCAATACATACCGAACATCTCTCATACTCTAGTGCCTCAATGTTTGTAGTTGAGCTGGAACAGCTTGAGAGAAGCATCATGCTGGGGCTTTATTCTGTATCTCCTAAAAAAATCAAGGAAAGGCAAAAATTAAAGAGCAAAATCAAATGAAATACAAAGGAAGTAAGAAACACATAAAAATCTCCTGGAACTTGTGAAAAGGACTCCTAATATTTTATATCACATCATTTTTTGTTTTTCCTAGGCTAGGTTTTAAAAATCATGTTTGCCAAGTGCCAGTGGCTCATATTTATATAGTCCTAGCTACTCAGGAGGCTAAGATCTGAGGATCATGGTTCAAAACCAGCCAAGGCAGGAAAGTCTGTGAGACTCTTATCTCCAATTAATCACCAAAGAATACAGAAGTGGAGCTATGACTCACGTGATAGAGTGCTAGCTTTGAACAAAAAGAGCTCAGAGACAACACTCAGGCTGAGTTCAAGCCCTAGAACTGGCACCAAAAAAAATTAATCAGGTTTCACAATTAGATAAATGTAGAACATGAATCCAACTAATCAACTACTTATAACAGCGGGGAGAAGAAGAAAGGGAAAAAGAAAGGGAAAGTATGAATAATTTTGGAATTCATGGCAACTATGAAAACAGCATAAAACCTCAGTGAAAGCTGTTGATCAATTGTCAGTTGGAATCTTGAAGAAAAGGAAATAGGCTCTATTGGGGAGGTAGTATCAGAAGGGAATTAGGCTAATACGAAGATAAAAGGAGGATAAATATGGTCAAAGTAGGAAGTTTGCATGTATGAAATAGAAGAATGAAACCTACTGAAATTGTTTTAAGAACAGGGAAGTGAGAAAGGAAGAAGTGACAGAAGGTGTAAGATTGATTGAAATGTACCGTATACATAAGAGAAAATATAATAAAATTATTAATAAATTATTATTAAAATTACTGAAATTGTTTTAAGAACAGGGAAGTGAGAAAGGAAGAAGTGACAGAAGGTGTAAGATTGATTGAAATGTACCGTATACATAAGAGAAAATGTAATAAAATTATTAATGTGCATATACATGAAAATCAATTTTAAATGTTCTCATCACAAAAAAGTATGTAAATTTAAGTATAAACTCCTAGCTTGATTTAACCATTCTATCATGTATACAATTTTCAAAACATCATGTTGCAACACCATAAACAATACAACATTTATTTGTCCATTGAAAATAATAAAACG
Source organism: Dipodomys merriami (assembly GCF_024711535.1). Classification (NCBI taxonomy): domain Eukaryota; kingdom Metazoa; phylum Chordata; class Mammalia; order Rodentia; family Heteromyidae; genus Dipodomys; species Dipodomys merriami. The sequence continues at coordinate 809,840 of NW_027204048.1, read as the reverse complement.
TACTTTTTTGTAAAAAAATGTTTCAACTAAACATTTTTCTATGAAATTCTTAAATGTATACTCCTATTTAATACTAGTTCAATGAATCTAATATGGACAATCCTATTTTGGTCTAACATTTTGAACGACTTTCATTGAAATAAAAACTCAACTACATCTACACCCTGCTCTTCACTCAGGAGACAAAGGCTAACAGTTATGAGGACAACAAAACAATGAAGATCTTGAAATCATTTGTTTTGTGCTAGGTATGTACGAGCTGTATTTTACAGGTAGTATTGAATTTAATCCCCATGTGAAAAGGACAGCCAAAGAATCATCACGGTGCCTATTTTGGCAGTACATATACTAAATTTGGAACTTACAGAAAGATGACATAAAAATTTGTGAAGAATTCTATATTCCTTATAGTTCAACAAAATACACACCAGGAAACTTGAAAAGGGTAAGGCAGAGTCAAAGGGATGGGAGAAAATAAGGAGGAGGAAGAATGCAGTTATAAAATTCAATGCATATCATACAAAATAAAGAAAAGATGAGGAATATGTGAGTTGGGAGGGATAGGTGAGAATGATAAAATTATTCATTAACTGCTTTATTGAGTGGCAACTGCTGGGTACAACTACTTAATGATAATAAAAATATAGTTACATAAAAAGAATCCCCCCAATTTGTCTCATCAATGAGTGGCAGTTATGTCCACTCGCACATTTGACTCTGGCTAGCCCTATTCTTGGTTCTGCCCACTAGCAAGTAACACTGTATAAATGAGGCTGTGTGAATGCAGTCTAGACCCTCAGAAGCTTTGTGGCTTTCCTTCACATTCTTAGAAGCCTGAGCCACATGGAAAAATACCTGGTTACTCTCCTGGGAAGACCAGGTGGATCTAGCTTCTAGACATGTAACAAAGCCATGTCAGTTCATGAGGCCTCCAAACACCTGCAGATGTCTACAGCTTCATGACCCAGCCCAGAGGAACCTAAACAAAGAATCATCACCTCCATTAGCTAAGCTGGCCAACTTTACATAATAACAGCCACAATTGCTATTTCAAACCATGAGGTATTGGATGGATTATTATATAGTCATACATACAGATTTGCCACAAAATATTCCACATCCTTGGTTTAATTCACTCTGTTGTAGATAAGGGACTGCAAGGCAGGAAAACATTCCTAGGTATCTGCCTGCCTGGATGAGTGTCTCAGATGAATAAAAAACACTTATTTAGTGTTTAGGATGAGACAAAAACAGTTATGTCATTCCTCTTTCCCAAGAAAAATAGAAAAACCTCTTTAGGGAGAGGCTCCTCATCCCATGATTGGGATGTTAAAACCACTCTAAAATGAAAATGTGTTACTCACCTCGTTTACTGATCATCACAATTTAACCAAACACCACACTGTGGTGTCCCAGGTGTCCCCACTCAATCATGGGACAGCTGGGGGCTGTGGTTCACTACCATTGTTAAGCCTCAAGAGAGAGGATGGTACTGCTTTATCACTCCTTTAGGAAGATCAAAAGTGCAGATTTGAAGCATGGTTTCTATCCCATATCACTGCTTTGCACATTGTAAAGCCACAAATTTGCAAGCTAAAATGTCATAATTTGAAGATGGTCTTAATGTTATTTCTGAAATTTGCAAATCAATATACAGGACAAAAAGGAAATACAATATTACATGCCCATCCTCTTTCCTGTTTTCAAGCAGCAGAACCTGTCTATCATCGGCCAGATGAAATAAGACTTGAATGGTTTTTTGAATGGTTCCTAGAGATGAAAACTTGCTCTGACCTGCTTTACCTAAAATTTCAGTGTCTTGTGTCAGTGTCACTGTTGCCTACTGGTGTTACTGTCCACTATTGAAGGCCACCTTCTTTTTATCAGCAACACAGGATATGTATCTCCCTTGTCCACACCCATGCTTCAGCAACCAGAATTATGTATACTGTGAAATTACCCTTTAGAAGTCAAAGAGAAGCAAGGACTAGTATCACATGCCTGTAAACTCGTTACTCAAGAGACTGAAATCCAGAGAATACTGGCTCAAAGATAGCAAGGCAGAAAGGTACACAAATTTACTTCTAAAATTAACCAGAACAAAGGAAGGCTATAGGCATGGCTCAAGTGATAGAGAGCAAGCATGCGTGCTCGCGCGCGCGCGCGCGCGCGCGCACACACACACACACATCAAGGAGAAATTGTTTCTCAAACAAATACTGATGAAGTTATGTTGCCAGAGAAACATTAAATATGAAACCAGCCAAGGCTATTTAGCAAGACTCTGCCTCAAAAAAGGTTAGGAAATTTCTCCAAAGAGAAGGAAAATCACTTAAGTAAAGAACTCAGATCGACATAAGGGAAAGACTCTTTTGAAGAAATAAATGGAGGTGCGATAAAAACATTTGATTCTTATTAACTAATACAAATGTTCATAATACGATGGTAAAGAATAGCAAAAGTAATTGTTTCTAACATATTTATAAGATGATTTCTTTGTTGCTTTGTATGTCCCTCCCCCATGGTATAACCCGTTTTCACTGTTTTTGATGTTGGTATAATTTGTGGATGGGAAGGGAAAAGCAAATTGTTTAAATGGGGATACAAGTGGACCCATTGCAACAATGAGATGTTCAATACGTTATGTCGAAAAATGAACTTTACAACTTTGGCCAAGCAGGGGTGGAGGGAGGGGAGAAGGGAGTATGGGAGGGAGGGGGGGAAATGGGAAGGGGAAACAAAGGAGAAGGCAACAATGCTTGATAAGAAATGTACTCATTACCTTGCCCATGTGATTGTAACCCCTCTACACAGTATTTTCACAAAAAAAGAATAGCAAAAGTAGATGTAATGATTATAACTATGTGTAAAGGAAATTAATGACAGCAACACAGGGTCGGAAGGAAGAATTGGGGATGCTTCAATATAAAATACCTACTTGTGAAGCAGTACAATGGCTAAAACCATAAAAGGCAGAAAAAATAAGGACAAAATAGGCATAAATACCAAGAACAACTAATAGAAAGCAGTTGAAAAATATGGTAGATACTAGTTTAACTATATTGAGAATTAAATGTCAGTGGTCTGAAGATACCAATTTAAATATAATGATTTGGCTAGGCACTAGTGGCTTTTGCCTGATATCCTAGCTACTCAGGAGGCTGAGCTCTGAGCCCTGAGTTCAGATCCCAGGAATGATATCAAAGAGAGGGAGGGAGGGAAAGAGGAAGGAGAGAGAGAGAGAGAGAGAGAGAGAGAGAGAGAGAGAGAGAGAGAGAGAGAGAGAGTTAGGATTATTTATAGGCATGAGCCACCAGTGAGTGCCTGGCTCTAACATTAACTTAAACAATTTTAATTGTTAGTATAAAGGTGATGTACAGAGGAGTTACAGTTTCATAAGTCAGGTAAAGAGTACATTTCTTTTTCTTTTCTTTTTTTTTTTTTTTGGGTCCGGTCGTGGGGCCTGAACTCTGGACCGGGGCGCTGTCCCTCAGCTCAAGGCTAGCACTCTACCACTTGAGCCACAGCGCCACTTCCAGCTTTTTTTTTCTTTTTGCTTATGTGGTGCTGAGGAATCGAACCCAGGGCCTCATGCATGCAAGGCAAGCGCTCTACCATTGAGCCACCTTCCCAGCCCAAGAGTACATTTCTTTTTGGACAATGTCACCTCCTTCCTTACTCTCTCCCAATTTCCCCAACCTGTTCCCACCTATAAGTTGTGTAGTTCATTTTCAACATTAGTGTCTAGTGAGTATCACTGCTGCATTTGTTCACCTTTTGTCTCTCCATTTTTGTGCCTCCCCTTTCTTTTCCAAAGACAGATAAATGAACAAACAAGACAAAAAGAAAACAAACAGCAATGAAGAAAAACTCGTTTCCACTTCTTAGAGTTCATTTCGATAAATATTATTTTATATGAGCAGAATCACACAGACATTGCACCTTTGTGTTCTTCTAAGAGTATCCTCCCTTTGGTATCATTGTGAATGCTTAGGATCTTGTATTAACAGTAACTTTTAAAAGTATTAATTTTAGCCAGGCACCGGTGGCTCATGCCTGTAACCCTAGATACTCAGGAGGCTGAGGTATGAGGATTGTGGTTCAAAGCCAGCATAGGCAGGAAAATCTGTGAGACTCTTATCTCCAATTAACCACCAGAAAACTGGAAGTGGTGCCGTGGCTTAAGTGGTATAGCACTTGCCCTGAGCTGAAGAGTGCAGGGACAGTGCCCAGGCCCAGAGTTCAAGTCCCACAACTGACAAAAATGAAAGTATTAATTTCATACAGAGCAGACTTCAGGACAAAGGATAAAGAGAGGCTTTATAAAATGATAAAGTGGTCAGTTTTCCAGGAAGACATAACAACCTATAATAATCCCATATTTATCAACAAAGCATCAACATGAGAATCAAAAAAGGTGATAGCAAGGAGGAATACATTAGTCCACAAATATACTTGGAGACTTTAACACTGTTTTGTCAGAAAACCATCAGACAGAAAGTCAGTAAGGATATAGTTTAACATATTTAAGCCCAATGACATGTTCAGTCTTCTGAATAAATGACACCTGTGGAGCACCTTATCCAGCAACAGCAGAATCTACATTCTTCTCAAGCTCTCATGAAACATTCACATTCTGGCCCCCAAAATATATCTGAACAACTTGACCAAAATAGAAACAATATATTTTACTCTCAGACCACAGTAGAATTAAATTAGAAATCAGTGACAGAAAAAATTATTGGAAAATCTCCAAATATCTGGGGCATGATCTTGTTTTTATTTATAGCAAAAAGCTCATTGCATTCATTTTAAAATCTAGATACAACCATGCCCCAAGAGTGGTAGCTTCTAAGGGTGTGGGTTAGAGTGAAACTTTCACTCTCTTCATACTAAAAATAAATCTTTCATGGATTATTATAATAAAAATAAGGCATTCTTAGTTGGTAGAGAGAAGATAGTATAGCTGTAATAAAAATAAGGCTTCTTAGTTGGTAGAGAGAAGATAGTATAGTTGTATAATAATTGTAAAAGATGTGTGTTGAAATATATTTCCAAAGATGTTTAAAAGTTATATATGTTACTTGCAATAGAAAAACAGGAACCAATGTCCAATGATGAGTTCATAGAGCAAAAAATCTGGGGAAATTGTAAAATTACATAGAAATTTCAATGACAGGGAAACTTATTGAAATGATTAAACAGATTCTTAAAAATTGCCTATAGTTGGGTACTGATGGCTCTTGCTTGTGACCCTAGAGATTCAGGGAGGATGAGATCTGGAGGATCAAGATTTGAAGTCAGCCCTAGCAAAAATATGAGAAACTCAATCTCCAATTGACAAGCAGAAAGAAAACTTAAGAGGTGTGCTCAAGAGGTAAAGCATCAACCAAGAGCAAGCAAATTAAGTAAGTCTGAGGTCTTGTGTTCAAGCCCCAGAACTGCCCCTCTCCCAAACCCCAACATTTTAATCCCAAACTGAAAATGAAACCCCAAAATTCTATAATATTATCATATTTTATGGAAAATATGATTCATTTAAGCTTAACAGTTGTTCATCTAGGGTAATCTATGGGTAATCTGCATTTTTTACCATTCCTTGTGCTATTATGTATTTTACAATGATCATTGTTACTTTGCAATTACAAAGCACATTTTAAAATAGGAAGGAAAGAAGGAAGAAGGTAAAAAGGGAAAAAGAAATGACCACAGATAGCAGCTTCAATAATTGCACACAGTGAAAGATGGCTTACAGTGTTATACTAAAGGCTTAAAAAAAGATTAATCCGAATCAGATTACTGGCTAGACTGGAAAGGGATGGGTCAAACTTTGGCAAGACATAGTGCTTTCTTGGATATGGAGTGAGAAGGAAGGGGATGCAAATAGTATCAAGACTCAGGGGGTGGGGAGTGAAGAAAAAGCTCTAAAAATTAGATGATAGTATTAGCTGAACTATGTAATTACCAAAATCACTGAATAGAACACTATAAAGAACATGTTTTAAATTGGACATAGAGATATGTGCCTATAATCGTTACTCAGGAGGCAGAGGTAGAAGGATCAAGATCCCAGGTACCTGAGCAAAAGCACAAGATCTTATCTGAAAAGTATCTAAAATTCAAAAGCAAAACTCTTTCTAATAGCCTTCTACCTATTTTCTTGAGACAAGGTCTCACTATATAGCCCAGGCTGAGCTGGAAATCATGAAAACCTTATTTCTGCCTCCTGAGTACACTCTGGGCCATCTCACTCAGCTACAATATACTTATGTTGAAGGAGGACAAAGATCAAGATGCATTGTATATATAAACTACTTTATTAAGTGGCAAAAAGTAAATTCAATATCTTTAAAAATAAGGAAAAGTGAGGGATGGGCTGGGAGGGGTGGAAGAGAATGTTGAAAGGGTGATATTGATCAAGATGCACTGTATTCATAAACTGCTTTGTTGAATGGCAACTCCTTTGAACAACTACTTAAAAATGACACAAATATTAAACAAAACAAAACAAAAAGGAAGTGGAGATATGCCTCAAAGTGGTAGAGTGCTAGCCTTGAGCAAAAGAGCTAAGGGACAGAGTCCAGGCTCTGAGTTCAAGCCCAGTGGCTGACAGAAAAAAAAAATCTGGGTGCAGGTGCTTGTGATCCTTGCTACCCAGAAAGTCCATGAGACTCTTATCTCCAAATACCCACCAGAAAACCAGAAGTGGTACTGTGGCTTAAAATGGGAGATTGCTAGCTTTGAGCACAAAGAGGATCAGGGACAGCACCTAGGCCCAGAGTTCAAGCCCCAGGACCGGAAAGAAAGAGAGAAAGAAGGAAGGGAGGAAGGCGGAAAGAAGGAAGGAAGGAGGAAGGAAGGAAGGAAAGAGGGAGGGAGGGAAGGAGGGAAGAAAGGAAGGGAGAGAAGAACCAACCAACCAACATAATTAAATCTATTCTTTGCTCAGAGATACAGAATCTATTCTTTGGCCACAAGGTGGCACTTGTTGGAAGTGTGCCTTCACTTCAGGTGACTTCCTATTGAAGTCTTTCTGAATTGTCTCCATTTAAATTACAGAGAAGAGCATTAATTCAGCAAATACTTAGTGATTATGTGACTCAACCTTATGATTATGGGCTCAACCTTAGGAATACAAAGACATAGGGAAGATTTCTAAATCATTTGTAATTTTTTTTCATCCCTTCCCATCTCCTCCCCCCATGTGTAATTTTCTAAGACATTCACAAATGTTTATAAAATCATTGCTTTGATCGAGGCACTGTGAGTTCCTTAAGCAAAACAAAGATTTCTGATCTTATAGTGGTTATATACTAATTAGATGATGATATACAGAAAATCATACATATACTAAATGAATGAACCAGTCTGAAAGTCCTAAGTGCTGTATAGGGATAAAATAGATCGGAGCCAAACAGTTTGCTGGGGGAGGGAGTAGTTACAATTTAAATAAGGTGGTTGAGGCCTCTGTCTCTAAGAAGGTGAGCTGAAGCCTGGAGGAAGTGAGAGTGAGCCTCAAGGAAAACCAGAGGAAGATCTGGGCATATGAATAAATCAGGGCAAAGCTATGTGCCTCGCTGTTTGAAGGAAGAACGGGATCCTGTCTCCTTGTGGTGCTCAAGGCAGGTCAGGATCATGGTTGTCCCCAGAGAAACCTGGGGTGTTGGCATGCTCAAAGATAGCCTTTGACCCCCATCCTCAAGGAGTGCTCTGTCTGCCATATGGAGAAACTTTTTGAGAAGATAGACTGAATATATAGTAGAGTAACTGTACAGTTGAGTACACACATAAAATATGTATTTTATGTAGAAAACATGTTTATCAGATGATACATATTTCTAGTTGTGAATTCATAGCAAATCATCTGGAAGGACATATCCAAAATGTCCTAGAAGGTAGAGAGCAGGAAAGAATGAAAGGGGGAACAGAAGTCTGTGGGATCTCATTCCCCATGTCCCATACCTCCTTGTCTTTTCTGTCTTGCATTCTGATTCCTTACCTATACCCTTTATAAATCAAATGCTCTAGTGTAGACAAAAGGATTTGCCTGAGTTTTCTGAGCAGTCCTAAAACAACATACCCAAAGAAATATCCAATTCAAGGAGAGAAGGGCTGTGGGAATCTTAAATTGTATAAGTAGTTCTAAAGTACTAATCACAACCTGGACCTACCACTTGGTGTGTGAAGCAGGGCCGGAGACAATTTCATGGGGCTGAGCCCTTAGCCTCGGGCATCTGTCAGCACTATAAGATGAGTTACCAGGTACTCAGCTGTTGTCCTCTGAAGAATGCTAATGTATTTGAACCAATACCCTCATCTGGTTGCAGAAGCATGCTATACTGAGTGTGACAGTGGAGTGGAGGGAAAAATGTGTTTTGTTTATTTTGTTTCATGGCAGTACTAGGGTTTGAACTCATGGTCTTGTGTTTGCTAGACAGTCACTCTGCCACTTAAGCCAGGCCTTCAGCCTTTTTGGATACTGGATATTTTTGTGATAGGGTGTCATTTCCTGCCCAGGCTGACTACTGGAGAACATCCCTATATTTTAGGCTTTTCATGCCTGGGATGACAGACACATGCCACCATGTGTCCACTGAGATGGAACCTTGCAGACATTCCTATCTGAGGTTGGCCTCAAGCTAGGATCCTCCTGTTCTCAGCCTCCCAAATGGCTGGAACTACAGGCACGAGACATTAGTGTCTGGTAAGTAAAAGGATCTCCCACTTTTTAAAAAATAAAAGCAAAGACATTAGATTTACCTGCTTCATTAAGAGTGACTAGTAAGTATCACCTCAGCCACTTGGAAGAAGTATTCCATGTAACTAAATTCTGTATTTCCTGTATAGTTCATCAGGCCTCTCTTTACCATCCTCTTAACCATACTCCTCCAGTCTCTGGCAGCCCAACAGGGTCTAACAACCACCTTTAGCAAGCCACATCACCTGAATTTGGAATACTAATTCCAAATCCAAGTCCATGCTGTTGCTGGCTCCCAGTACCATGTCGCTCTCTCATCCTCATGCTGCACAGTAATGTTGAGTAGTCCTCATATCCCTGCCAGTTGCATATCACCTCCCATAATGAATCAACTAGCATTTTAACATGTCTGCAAAGCAGGCCACATTTTACAATGGGATTTTCACAACTAATGGGGACACAGAAGCTGTCAAGACCACTTCTATGGCCTGGGTTTGTGTGACGTAGAATAGAGGCTGTGCCCATCATTCAGCTTAGACATACACATTATGGGGAGTATGAGTTGAGATTAATTCTTGTTTGAGTGTGTGCTACATCTTTGCCATGCTAGCTGCTAGCCACATAGAGCTTAAGATGACTAGTTCAAATTGTGATGTACTGGAGTAAGAAAATAAAATTTCCAAAAATCCCATCAAGGATCTGCATGCTAAAAGTATAGTGTTTTATACATTCGATTATATAAAATAGTTTTAAAATTAACTTTGACTCTTTCTTTTTTTCTAATAGCTTTCTATTAGAAAACAAAATCATGGGGCTGGGAAGGTGGCTCAGTGGTAGAGCACTTGCCTTGCATGTCTGAGGCCCTGAGTTCAAGTCCCCAGCACCATATAAGCAAAAAGAAAAAAGCCGGAAGTGGTGCTGTGGCTCAAGTGGTAGAGCGCTAGCCTTGAGCTGAAGAGCTAAGGGACAGCGCCCAGGCCCAGAGTTCAGGCCCCACGACCGGACCCAAAAAAAAAAAAAAAAAAAAAGAAAACAAAATCATGTAAGTAGCTCACATTCTACTTCTACTGGACAACAGTGAACTACAAAATATTTGTCTCAGGTCCACATGGAATAGAGCAGTAGATAAACAATAAAAATCAATGCCCAAATAGGTACAAAATAGCTCTCATTTTCTGAAAGAACTTATAGAATAACAGCCTTAAAGAAAACAAAGCATGTGGGAGTGTAGATGGGAGTATTTTCTTTCTTGGTGAATAAAATATTATGCAGATTTATGTGCACAGACTTCAGATGAGAATCTTAAAACCACTATAGAAGTCCTTTTTATCCATCCTAGAACCATCTCCTTGCCTCCTCACTTTTGGAGATAACCACACTCTTGACGCTTATGTTAATACTTTTAATTTCTTTATTTTTTTCATTTTCTTGCATGTGTATGCATTCTTCACCAATTTATTGACATTTTTATGCATTCTAACTTTATGTGAATAAAAGCACCCTATGAATTTCTCTTGCAGCTTATTTTCATATTTACTTATTTATTTTTGTCAGTCATGGGGCTTGAACACTGGGCCTGGGCGCTGTCTCTCAGCTCTTCAGTTCAAGGCTAGTACTCTAATACTTTGAGCCACAGTCTCACTTCTGGTTTTCTTGTGTTTAAGTGGAGATAAGAGTCTAATGAAGCCAGACACCATTGGTTCATGCCTGTAATCCTAGCTACTCAGGAGGCTGAGATCTGAGGATCATCATTCAAAGACAGCCTGGGCAGGAAAGTCTGAGACTCTAATCTCCAATAAACTACCAGAAAACTGGAAGTGGCACTGTGGCTCAAGTGGTAGTGTGCTAGCCTTGAGCTGAAGAGGTAAGGGAAAGTGCCCAGGCCCAGAGTTCAAGCCCCATGACTACCACCACCACCAACAAAAAAAGAGTCTCATGGCCCTTTGTTTGGCTGTACTTGTCTGGTTTTCTCCAGTTGAACACACTGGGTAAGAGAATGTGCTCCTGGAATCAGAACCCTTCATGTTGGCCTCTGACCTCAGTAGTCACTGTTGCAAAATGGTGATGGAAAGGATGGTGTCTACTACCCACACCTGTGTGACTTCGCAAAGCTGTTATACACAGATATGGTCTCTAGAAGTGTTCTCACCAATGTTAGCTATTTAGCCGCCACCTACTAGGGTTTGCCCCTTCTGAAACTGATTCAACTTTGATTATTATTGTAGTGGTGCTAGGATATGGGGCCCTTAAATGGGAACTAAGTTGTGAAAAGTTTAGTGCTTTTCTTTTTTTAAAATATTTTTTATTTTAAAAATAGTGCACAGAGGGGTTACAGTTACATGAGTAAGTTAATAAGTATATTTCCTATTGAGCATTGCTACCTCCTCCTTTGTTTTTTCCCCTAACATCCCTTCCTTCCTCACCTCCCTAGCTCTCTCCTCCCCCTCCAAATTGTAAAGTTCATTTTCAACATAGTGTCTTGGACATTTCATAGTTATAATGGGTAAACCTATATCCTTATTTCAGCATTTTGTTATTTCCCTTCCCCTCCCCAAATCAGAAAAATGTATATACAAGATGCAGGGCACTGACATAAAATTTTAGTGCCTTTCTTGGAGCCATAGGTTAATTAGATGAATGTACCTGAGGACATTATTTATTCAGCCTAAGAAATCTTTGGGTCTGGCTCAATGAATACAACCACAAGTGAGGCTTGAAATTCAGTAAAACTAGGAGCTTTTTTCAGAGCCATATAAATTTCTATTAAGTGAATTATAACAACATAAATCTTGAGAGCCATGTAAGGAACATCCAGCAAAAAGCTTCATCTGAAAGCAAGCCCAGCTCCTCTATAAGCTCTCTTCTATAACCCTTGCTTGTTCATCAGCCTCCCAGTGTAATTGAAAAAGACACTGAATATGTTCACAATGGTAGTTTTTGCTCAATAACTCACTCTCTTGTCCAGACTTCCTACTACAATTTTAAAAAATACAATTTTATTTTCTGCTTTTCTTCATATTATCTTTTCCCCCATAAATTCAAGAATGTCTTTACAGCTCCAGGCAAGCTTATCAGGCTCCTCTTCTTATCTTACAGGCCAATGGAACTACAATGGAAAGAGCTCTAGAAGGTGTAGGGTTTTTTGTTTTTGTTCCCCCTCCCCCGAAGATAGCAGCTTGCATAGTTCTGATTTTGCTAGACAAAAATGGATAAACTTTCACTTTCTTTTCTTCAGAAACTCTGCTCTCATTATTTGTGATTGACATTGAGTTTAGGAGACCAAATTTCCAGTATTGCATCAGGTTATGATGCAGCATGAAGTCCTCCCTAGCTGGGGCTGCAGGGCCAGTTACTAACCTCCAATACTGAAAGACCAGTAATCCTCTTTTCTTTATAAGGAAACTAGTCTCAGATAATTTTTTATAGCTATACAAAACAGACTAAGGCATAGTGGGAACAGCTTACGTGTTTTATGAAAGAGCGATTAAAGAGATATATCTTACAAAAACAGAAAAGAACTGGAGCCTAGTGCAATGGTTTGCTTTATGGAGGCAAAGGTCTATAGCATGGAATACTGAAATGCAGGACCCAAACCTCCAAAGATGGATAGAACAGTGAGACATTCTTTTGATCAGCAACTTAAAGGACAGACAGATTTCTTTCACACTGCATGTATCTCAAACTATGCTCATCCATCTCTATAACTACAATTCTTTAAGCTTTAGTTCCTTTGACAACAAACAAAAGCCATATAACTGCAGTGTGCATGTGTGGGTCACTCCTCCATAATTCCCCACTTCTCCAGGGCATTGGTAAGTGTACTGCATACTGACCAGGGCTAACCAGTTGTAACCCAATAATGTGGTGTGTCTGTGTGTATGCATAGAAGCTGGAAATGTAAGGTGGCACATAAAAAAGGAAAGAAGGAAGAGAGGATGTGCGGTGCATGGGAGTAAGGATGAGAAAGGGTCAAGAGGGTCAGATAGAGTAAAATTTTGCCCAATAGAATTGCGCAAGTATGGAGGTATGGCTAGATAATGAAGCACCATACAAGAGACAAGCTTCCTGGGCAGTCTCCAGGGAACTATACCTGTTGAGAGACCTTTTAGTAGATGGTCTGTAGCCTTAGTGTAGCCTGAAGCACTGACAGATCTGTTGGGGAAGAGGAAGTAACCCCTCGTAGCTTGAGATGGAATGCAGTCTGACCTGTTCATTTATTTCCAACATTTAGTTTTTTGTCCAAGATAGATAGCTTGCCCTTATGACTTAGGAAGCTATCTACTATAATTTCATTTCTTACCTTTCAGATCTTCATATTTCCTCAATCTGTATGACCCCCAGGATAGACATGTGGAAGGGAGGAGAAAGAATACCGGTAGGAAGAGTGAGGTGGGGGTAAAGGAGAAGATGCAGAGAAATAGGTAGAAAAGTCTAGTCCAAGTCCACAAGAACACAGCAGAGTAAAGAAGGACCTCTATATACTACCTTTATAGTAACAATAATTTTTCAAAAGGTTAGGGAGAGAGGTCCAAACTGTTAGTAATGGTGGCTAGAAAAGAAAGACAAATTTGAAGGTTGAGTCACAACCAGCTAGCCTTAAGGAAGGTAAGAGTCTTTCCATCTCATTGTTAGAAATGAGCCCCAATACTGTCATCTCTAAGCTCTGATCATCCCACCTCCCTCCCCATAACCCACTTCTCTCAGATCTTCTTTGCCAGGTTCAGACTGGCTTTGTTTCCACTTTTTCTGTGTTTTTATAATGCCTATCACTTTATCTACAAGTGCACTTACCACTTGTTTTATAATTATCTGTTTATGTGGCCATTTCTGTCATGAATCTGAAAAACACAAGCAAGTCTCATTCATGGTGTAGTCCCCAGGTCTAGCTCTGAAGCTGGCAAATGTTAGTGCTTAATGAGTGTAACTGTCCATTGTGACACTTGGACATCCTCAAATTCACACAAACAGTTATGTGACACTGAGGGCAAGGGATCATCTTGCTACATGAGGGTAATGGGAGGTAGAGAGTAGAGGATAAATTTTTTTTTAAAAGAATGAACATTAAGCAGCTGAACTGTGAATATACTTTTTTATCAATCAAGGTTTTCTACTGCAAAAATGGACAAAGTAGAGAGAAGAAACTGAAGCAGGTAAAGAGATACAAGGTAGGCCTATGTTTCCTATGCCTGTTTCCTATGCCTGCCCAGAGTTGGGGAGAAGTAGGGTAGGGATACATGGCCAGGAGAATTCTCTACTGAACCATGCAGCTATGCTCTGGGCCTGGCCTCCACCCATAGGAGATTCTTACCATAATCACTGACAATCCAGCTGAAACAATATACTGTGGTTCATCTGTCTCCCTTATGCTTTGGGAGGAAGCTGGGTTAGGTGAGGGTAGGACCCCATGATATTATCAGTCACTCTATAAGAACTACTTGGAATAACTTATGTCATATTTTGAAGGCAAAAAGACCCTCACCAGATGTGACTCCTTAGTCTTGGACTTAAAATTGTAAGAAATTAATTTCTTTGCTTTATAATTGGCAGCAGAAAATGGACTTAGCCACAGAATGGAAGGCTAAATGGTAACTCCATAATTAAGAATTAAGAATTTCTAAAAATTGTAGGTTTAGGGCTGGGAAGGTGGCTCAGTGGTAGAGTGCTTGCTTTGCATGCATGAGGCCCTGGGTTCGATTCCTCAGCACCACATAAGCAAAAAGAAAAAAGCCAGAAGTGGCACTATGGCTCAAGTGGTAGAGCACTAGCCTTGAGCTGAAGAGCTGAGGGACAGAGCCCAGGCCCAGAGTTTAGGCCCCACGACTGGACCGCCCCCCCCCCTCCCAAAAAAATAGTCAACTGATCAGTTATCACATTTTGCTTATTTGTTGATTTGTCAATAGACATTTCATATGCTTCAGTGTGCTTCTGCAAGTGTGCTTTCTACAAGAAGTTAACAATTTAAACAGAGTTCAATAAATACATAAAATATATTTGATATAAGTAACATTTATTAGACTATGGTCTGTTATAAATAATGTTACTTATCAGTCAAATATGGTCACTTCTGAGAATGATTGTGACTACTGCTAATAATTCTGATAAACTAGAGGTATATACAAGAACTATCTTGAGATACCCTATACATGAGTTCCCACCATGCTGTGATATGGCCAGAACTGGGCCATGTTTTAGGGACTCAAGCGTACAAAGTAGTTCACAACTGTGAGAAATCTGCCTCAGTCTCAGATGAGCCTTGGACATTTGAATTAGAGCTGGAATGAGGTTAGACTCTGTAACTATTTTTATATTTAAGAAATATGTTTGGTCCAGTAGTGGGGCTTGAACTCAGGATCTGGGTATTGTCACTTAGCTTTTTCACTCAAAGCTGGCACTCTTACCACCTGACCCACAGCCTGATTTCCAGCCTTCTGGTGGTAAATTAGAGATCAGAGTCTCATGGACTTTCCAGTGTGGGCTGGCTTAAAATTGTGATACTTAGATCTCAGACTCTTGAGGAGCTAAAAGTACTTGTGTGAGCCATGGCACCTGGTTGGGCACTGCAGCCACTGGAATGGAATGGCTTTCTTGTTCAAGCTTTCATGACCATTGCATTTAGTTTCAAGATGACTACCAGAGGGAACATTGCACTTGAGTGGCTTTTGCAACTTCCAATGGACAAGAGAGGCAACGAACAGAAACAGCCTGTTCTTGGGATGACTTGAAAATGTATCCATAGAGTGGAAGGCTAATTAGGGATGCCTGACCATAAAAACAAAAACAAAAACAAAAACAACAAAACCCCAACAGAAACCTCTGGGGAAATCTGAGAGATTGGAAGAAACCTGTGTCCTGGTTGTTAGTAATTTAAATTTGAAAGACATTTCTATCCTGCAGATCTGTGTCAAGAAATTGTTTTCAACCAGAGATACGACTGAAGAGGAAAAACAAAGAGAAACCCAGAGGATGGAAGAAACCACCTTGAATCTCCAGTGTTCTGAAGAATAAAGGTGACCAGTAGCTGACAAGGAACCACACATGTCACAGCACTGGCCCAGGTAGCAGATACTCCTCTCTGGCTTTAAACCCTGGCTAAACACTTAGGCCAGCCATTCTACTGCTTGCAGGTATTGACTCTAACACATGACGGCTTTGCAGTAATAGGTAAGTTGTCCTCAGGTAAAAAGATGCTTCAGAGTGAACCACTGCCAAATGATAAATGCTTTGTTAACAGAAGCTGTTTTCCAGAAAGTTAATTCAATGTCCAGCTGGTTATGCAGTAGTCCCCACCCATGAGACCGCAGAGGAAAAGGGCCTCTTTTCTTCACTTCTGCCAGAACTTCAGCTTAAAAATCTGAAAATAGCACTGATCTTGGCACAATTCTTAAGACAAGGAAGATCATTAGATCTATATACAGATTCTAGACATGCTCTCTCAGGAAGCCATGAGATTTTCCTGATGCCCCCAACAAATAAGGTAAATATGGAAATATAGCCCTAAGTCTGTGCCAAGTGTACAGTGCAGGAACATTAGATGGGAAACTTAGGAATAATGAAATAACAATACCACCTACACTGAAACTACACATGTAGCCTTGGCTAGGGAGATTCTCCAACTATCTTTGATCTTCTCCCTGATATCCCCTATGGAGGAAGCAAAAGGGACTTTCTATCTCAGGGAAGTAGATGTCAAATAAGCAAGAAGAGATCTGGTTGCCAGAAAACAACTAGTGTATGTCTGAGACAAGCAGAAATAGTCAGATAAGTTGATGCTAGGCAAAATGGACCCCAAGATAAGGACTCAAGTGGTTTTTCTTTCTTGCTATTGTTTCTAACATATTTATAAGATGATTTTTTTTTTTTTGTCGGTCGTGGGCCTTGAACTCTGGGCCTGAGCACTGTCCCTCAGCTCTTTAGCTCAAGGCTAGTGCTCTATCCTTGAGCTACAACACCACTTCCTGTTTTCTGGTGGTTTATTGGAGATGAGAGTTTCACAGACTTTCCTGCCCAGGCTGGCTTTGAACCATGATCCTCAGATCTCAGCCTCCTGAATAGCTAGGATTACAGGCCTGAGCCACCGGTGCCTGACATATAAGATGATTTCTTTGTTGTGCTGTATGTCCCTCCCCCATGGTATAACCCCTGTTTTCACTGTATTTGATGTTGGTATAATTTGTGGAGGGGAAGAGAAAAAACAAATCATTTAAATAGGGATACAGGTGGATTCATTGCAACAATGAGATGTACAGACGTTATGTTGAAAAACAAACTGTACAACTTTGGCGAGGGCCGGGGGGAATGGGAGGGCAGGGATGGTAAGGGGAAACAAAGGAGGAGTCAACAATGCTTGATAAGAAATGTACTCATTACCTTGCTCATGTAATTGTAACCCCTCTGTATGGTATTTTCACAATAAAAAAAGTCTCAAGCCATGCGCCCGTGGCTCATTCCTATAATCCTAGCTACTTGGGAGGCTGAGATCTGAGGATCATGGTTCAAAGCCAGCCCAGGCAGGAAAGTCGGTGAGACTCTTATTTCCAATAAACAACTAGAAAACCAGAAGTGGTGCTGTGGCTCAAGTCGTAGAGCACTAGTCTTGAGCTGAAGAGCGTGGGGATAGCACTCAAGCCCAGAGTTCAAGCTCCATGACTGACAAAAAAAAAAAAAAAAGAAAGTCTCTAACTAGCTTCTTGGAGTAAATGAGAGTAATGATTTATAGGAGATCATAGCTAAATGAATAGACCCATGTACACACAGCCAGAAAAACAACATTGGAATGAGGCCACCCCAATAAAAGGGGCAAGACAAAACAAAGGCATACTGCCCAGAGGGGACAGGTAAATGGGCTTTATAGTCATGTCAACCTCCCCAGGAGGGATTCACTGTCTCTTAGCATGTGGACACTTGATCTGGGTAGATAGAAGTCTTCCTGTATAGAACAGATAAAGCAGAAGTTACAAAGAGATTTTGAAAAGAAATTATTTCCAGAGTTGATCTACACTATTTCCAGCCAAAGTAAGTCAGATTATCCTCCGATTCCATCAATTGGTTGGATCAGATTAATTACTGATTATACTAAATTTGGATTGATCAAATTACTGACTACATTAACCTCAAACATATCAACTAATGACTGATCCCCCAACCGGATCACTTGCTGATTCCATTAACCTCTATATGATCAACTACTAATTATGTTGACTAGTGGTCATCTCAGCATCTTGTGTCTAATCACCATCAGATGAGGTGGTAGAAACCCACAATTCTGTTCTCAGTTGAGGGAATTGAATGAACCTTTCTGACACAGGACAAAATGCAGGTGTGGATGGTCCTGATCTGCTCCTGGAATCTCAGTGCTGACTAGTATCATCGCAGTAGAAGAAGGGCTTTCCCCAGACTGCTTTCCTCCTTAGTGCAGTTGAGCTTATGTCACCGATTTTTCCTCTAATGAAATAGGATGGAGAGGGTCAAAGAAGGTATGCAATGAATTCTGTGATTCCTGAGACCGTCTTACAATATAAACAATGTCTAGACATTTCCCATATCCTCATTTTTCTGTTTTAACCTCTCTGTAGATAAATTGGTTTCCTTATTAGCTGTGGCCAGACTCATCACTTAGTAAAAGCAGAAGATAAACTATATTGATAGAGAATACAACATTCAAGGTAGAGACGGGATGTGGGTTTCAGTTATTAATGATCAAGTCAGAATCTCAGTGATATAGTGCTGCTCTATCATGAGATCCTGGGTTTGACCCCTTGATATGCAAAAGCCAAAACAGTAATGAAGGGGAAGTAGAAAGGAAAGGGAAGGAGAAATAAAAGGAGAAAATAAATCAAGAGGGCAGAGTGCAAAAAGATATTGCACATAGCCAGCCAAATAAGCTTTAAGGTTAAAGCCAAAACAAAATCATTTAAAGAAGATAATCAGTGTTAAGGATGAAAAAGGAGTTTGTAAACATATAGAAGGAACTTGCACACTTAATAATTCAAAGGCCTCTATGCAGTAAGAGCTGATTTCTCAGCAGCAGCATGGGGATAGACCAGTGAATGGAGAGAAAATGATTAAATTGATAGTCATGAATGTTTACTTGTTTTTGTTTTCTTCCTTCCAGTGCTGGAGATCAAGCCCAGGGCATTGTACATGCTAGGCAAGTGCTCTATTGCTATTGAACTTCGGTCCCACTGCAATGGCTCAGTTGTAATACGGTGGTAACACACCAGCCCCCAAAAGATCAATAAAGGAAATGTTTCAGACAAAATAAACAAAAGAAAAATGTAGAGAAGTTTGCCATGTTAACAATAAAGAATGACAGATTCTTAAACAGGCAGGGTTGGGGAGATGTCACTCATTCTGCCTGTTTATAATGTATATGTGCATATATCTTTTCTGAAACACACGATGGGTCTATCTAGTCTCTACCTGAAGGTTTTAACAGGGTGGCTGCTGCCTTTATGTCAGCCTTCTCCTTATGCAAGCTTCCACATGTTTTCCTCATATTTGGAACTTGTACATTTTGTAAGATCTAGAGGCACAGAGGTATCAGATCCACCCAACCTTTGGAAAGTTCTAGAGTTGTAGTTTTGCATGGAAAGTCTGTGATACTCTTATCTCCAATTAACCACCAGAAAACTGGAAGTGGAACTGTGGCTCAAAGTGGTAGACCAGTAGCCTTGAGCAAAAGAGCTCAGTGACAGTGCCCAGGCCCTGAGTTCAAGCCCCAGGACCATCAAAAAGAAAGAAAGAAATGCTGCTTGTAAACAAGAAAAAGATTTAGAATATTATTTATCTCCTGAACAATCATATTATCTTCTTCTGTAAGTACATATTATAAGAAAATGTTGTAATATTATATTTATATGAGGTACCTAGAATAGTAACAGTACAGAGACAGAAAGGAGAAATGTGGTTTTCCAAGATCATGGGTGGGGGAAGAGGCTGTGAAGTTTAATAGAACCAGAGGTTCAGTTTGGAAGAATGGTAAGTTCTGGAAATAGATGTTAGTAATGGTTGAAAAACAATGAATGTACTCAAAGCCACTGAATTATTTAATAAAAATGGTTAAAATGGGAAATTTTATGTTTTATAGTTATCTTTATTGTAACCACAACTGCAGAGAGGGAGAGAGAGAGAGAGAGAGAGAGAGAGAGAGAGAGAGAGAGAGAGAGAGAGAGAGAGAGAGAGAGAGAGAGAGAGAGAGAATACAACATATCTCTTTAGAATGCATAGATCATGTACTACCTTGAGAAGTCAGTCACTCAAAGAAGTCGGACCTGCCAGGCACTAGTGGCTCACAACCCAGAAGGCTAAGATTTAAGGATCATAGTTCAAAGCTAACCCAGACAGGAAAATCTGTGAGACTCTTAATCTCCACTAAAATACCAAGAAAGCCAGAAGTTGAGCTGTGGCTCAAGTGGCAGAGCATTAGGCTTTAGCAAAAGCAGCTCTGGGAAGCACCCAAGCCCTGAGTTCAAGCCTCAGTACCTGCATGAGCACTCATGTGTGTGTGTGTGTGTGTGTGTGTGTGTGTGTGTGTGTGTGTGTGTGTGTGTGTGTGTGGGTGAGTGTGTGGGTGCATGCACATACATGCACACACATACACATACACATACACACAGTCAGGCCCACAGGAGAATTTCCTTTCCTTTTATGTCTTCTTATTTTTTTGAAATGTCAAACATGACCTTTGTATTTGGAGCAAAAATTACTGTGAATTCTCCAGCTTTCCTGGCTCAGCTAGGGACCCCAGATACTAAGAAAGCTGTAAAGTAGTAGTATGACTGAGGATTTCTGAGGTATTTTCAATATTCAAAAACCAAAATAAGGGGCTGGGAAGGTGGCTCAGTGGTAGAGTGCTTGCCTTGCATGCATGAGGCCCTGGGTTCGATTCCTCAGCACCACATAAGCAAAAAGAAAAAAGCTGGAAGTGGCGCTGTGGCTCAAGTGGTAGAGCGCTAGCCTTGAGCTGAAGAGCTGAGGGACAGCGCCCAGGCCCAGAGTTCAGGCCCCACGACCAGACCCCCCCCGCCCCCAAAAAAATAAGGGCTGGGAAGGTGGCTCAGTGGTAGAGCGCTTGCCTTACATGCATAAGGCCCTGGGTTCAATTCCCCAGCACCACATAAGCAAAAAGAAAAAAAGCCGGAAGTGGCGCTGTGCCTCAAGTGGTAGAGTGCAAGCTTTGATCTGAAGAGCTGAGGGATAGTGCCCAGGCTCAGAGTTCAGGCCCCATGACCGGACCCCCCCAAAAAAAATAATATTAAATTTGGCATTCCACTGCCGGGTTGTGGTGGCTCATGCCGGTAATGCTAACTACTCAGAAGTCTGAGATCTGAGGTTTGCAGTTCAAAGCCAGCCCAAGCAGGAAAGTCATTGAGTCTCTTATCTCCAATTAAACCTCAAAACTGTAAGTGATTAAAATTTGGTATTGCTAACTCAAAAGTGTAAACTCCAAAATGCTCCAAAATTTGAATTTTTGAGTGTTGACATGATGTCTATTCCCATGAGCCATGTGTGGTATATATGCCTATAATCCCAGCACCTGGGTAGCTGAGGCAGGAGGATCTTATCTTGGTTTGGAGACCATCTTGGAATCTACAGTGAGACTCTTGTCTCAAATACCTAAAAACTAAAGAATATAAGCTAGGTTAGTTACGTAGTTAATGGTACAGCTCTTTGCAACAAATGTACAAAGCCCTAGGCTCAATCCCCATCACCTCTCCCCCCTGCACAAAAATGATATTCATATATAAGACATATATAAAACATGGAACTAGAGATACAGTTCAGCTGGAAAACCCCTGCCTGGCAAGCTTGAAGTCTTGAATTCAACCTTCAGTACCACAATAAAAATGTATATAAACAAGTGGCGCTGTGGCTCAAGTGGTAGAGCACTAGCCTTGAGCTGAAGAGCTGAGAGACAGCACCCAGGTCCAGAGTTCAAGTCCCACGACCAACCAAAAAAAAAAAGTATGTGATAGTTTTGGGCTGAGAAGGTAGCTCAGTGGTAGAGTGCTTGCCTTTCATGCATGAGGCCCTTGGTTCAATTCCTCAGCACTGCGTAAGCAGAAAAAGCCGAAGTGGCACTGTGGCTCAAGTGGTAGAGTGCTAGCCTTGAACTGAAGAGCTGAGGGACAGTGCCCAGGCCCAGAGCTCTGGCCCCATGACCGACCAAAAAAAAAAGTATATAAAACATAAATGCATTTAGACTAGATTGAAATAGCTATATGAATGCAAATATTTCAGTGTTCAAAATATCTGAAATGTCAAAACACTTAGGTTCCCAAGCATCTCCAATAAAGGATGTTTCACTGTCTATAGCATTGACAAAGTTAAAACTGCCAGGCAAATTGCCCTAAGCCTCCTTGGAACTATCTCATTTCTCCTCAGCAAAATAAATACTTTTTTTTTTTTTTTTGCTAGAACTGGAGCTTGCACTCTGGGCCTGGGCACTGTCCCTGAGCTCTTTTTACTCAAGGTTAACACTCTACCACTTCAGCCACAGCTGCCACTTAGGGCTTTTTCTGTGATTAACTGGAGATCAGAGTCTCACAGGCTTTCTGCCTGGTTGAGCTTTGAACCATGATCCTCAGATCTCAGCCTTCTGAGTATAGGATTGCAGCATGAACCATGAGTGCCTAGCTATAAATGATCATCACAAACCCTGAACATCATAATGTGGATTTAGTGGACATGATTCTCACTTAATAAATCCAGCTTTCTAGAGTGAAATGTTTTGTTTTAAAATCTTGCTATTCAAAGGTGATTTACAGAGCTACAGAGGAGATGTCACCTCAGACTTTGCCAGAAGTGCCAAAAGTCAGGTCCCACCTTAGACTTAGGAATCAGAATGTGTTTTTTAACAGAGCCCCAGGATTCTTTTTCATCTCCTAGTTTGAGAATAACTGCTTTAAGACATGGAATCTGCATTAAGGGTATAGCTTAGGTGCAGAGCATGTATGTGTTTGAAGCCCAGCACTAAAAACGAACCAAAAGCCAAAATACCCAAAATAAATGGACATTTTTCTGTGAAAAATTGGGAATTCCTAGTGTGTCAGCTTGAGTCTTCATCTCTGTGACTAAAATGAGGGAGAGGACTTGAAGGGAGGAATGATTTATTTTAGTTCATGATTTCAGATGTTTTAATCCATGGGATATCTTTTAAAAATTTTATTTATTTATTTCTTTTTCTTTTTTTATTGTGAAAATACTATACAGAAGGGTTACAATTACATGGACAAGGTAATGAGTACATTTCTTATCAAGCATTGTTGCCTCCTCCTTTGTTTCCCCTTCCAATCCCTTCCCATCTCCCACCCCCCAGCCCCCAACCCCCATGGGGTATCTTCCTTCATTTTTTTGTGCCTGAGGTGATGATAACATCCTGGTGACTGAAACCTGTGAGGAGGAGGCTGGTCACCTCTTGGCAAATGGGAAGCAGAGAAAACTGAGTGACATAACACAAAGTACAGTCCCCAAGAACAAACATCTCAGCGACCTAATTCTTGAAATTCCCAGAGCCTCCAAAATAGCATCACCAACTGGGAACCAAAAGGCTTATTTTACTATGTGAGCTTTTTAGGAGATACTTTATATCTAAATCACAATACCTAGGGAAAGGACAGAAAGATATCCACTTAAGCTTATCAATGAAGGAGGATAATTTTCTCCTGAGGAAGAAGCACTGGTACGTACTGAGTTCTTTCTTATCACAGTAAAGACTTAACTCAGTTCCAGCACTGATAATAAATGTGGTTTCCACTGAAAATTATGTAGGGGAATAAAGGAGGACCCCCCATAGTGATGGGGATGATGAAAGGAATAGGATTCCATGAACAGTGTACCTTCCATAGGTCTGCTATTTATTTATTTATTTATTTATTTATTTATTTATTTATTTATTTATTTATTTATTTATTTATTTATTTTTGCCAGTCCTGGAGCTTGAACTCAGTGCTTAGAGACTGTCACTGAGCTTCTTTTGCTCAAGGCTAGCACTCTATCACTTGAGCCACAGTGCCACTTCTAGCCTTTTCTGTTTATGTGGTACTGAGGAATTGAATCCCAGGCTTCATGCATGCTAGGCAAGCACTCTACCACTAAGCCACCTTCTCAGCTCCAGGCCTGGTATTTTTGACTCTTGGTTTATACTGATCCTCTTGGACTGACATGGGCTCATCATCTCTAAAGAGGTTGAGGCCCTCTAAAGAGGGCCCACAGAATTCAGCTTCTACTAGGGAGGGTTAGACTTTCAAAGCAGCTCCTAGTGAAGGCAAATTTCTCTACAGATAATCAGATATTAAAATAATAAAAATCTTTTGTATGATTACATTTATAAATAAATAATGTATGACTGTGGAAATTTATTTGAAGGAAATACAGTAAATTTCCCCAGAGTTCTTGATTGTTGTGAACCTCTCCCTAAGCTTTGCCTGGTAGACATGAATACATTACCCTACCTGACTAAGGAAAGTGGGTAAAAGAGGGAGGTATGACATACTGAGTATCTGCTCTTATTGGGATATTGTTTATGTGTCTCTTCTTCAGAAGAGGCAATGGATTCAGAGAATTTACCTTAACTATGCAGAGGACATGGTTACAAAATGACAGAAACACCATAAGCTAGTGTTTCTAGATCTCTCAGGCATCAAAACATAAAAAAAAAGCTTGGTACCAGTGACTCATGGCTGTAATCCTAGCTAGTTGGAAAGCTGAGAACAGGTGGATCCTGGTTTGAGGCAAGCCGGGGAGGGGGGGGGAGGGGCAAAGGACACCTTCAGAGACCTCTTTCTTTAAACCACAGCTTGGCACAGTGGGATGTACTGTCACTCCAAGATACATAGACAGCTGAGATCATGGTTACAGGCAAACTCATGCAGAAAACGTCACCAGATAGCTCAACAAGGTAACTAAAAGAAAAATACTACATTTCTGGTTATAAAATAACTCTTGAGAAGTGTAACTGGAATGGAAAATAAACACCTAAAAATTTAATCACTATACATCTTTCACCACAAGGACCCCAAAATAATGAAAAACCAGTTACACATAAACAAAATAATACAGAGAGGGGAAAAATCCTACAATCATTACTTTCTAATAAAATGGCTATTTTTTCCTAAATAGTTTTCATCCAAGCTACATATACATTCTGAATTTCTTTATTATTGTAGAAATAACACTTTTGTTTCCTACTATACACACTAGACATGGTTTTCTCATTGAATTAACTTTTATCATTATCTTTTGAAAATAATATCCACATCACATTCCACTGTACCAACATATGTAAATTACCCTTTTCTTTTCTTTCTTAAAAAAAAAAATGGTGCTGGGGATTGAAGCCAGGGCCTTACTCTTGCACTTAACTTATTAATTGATTAATCCTACTATATACACCAGACATGGTTTTCTCATAGAATTTTTTTATCATTCTTTTGCAAATAATATCCACATCACATTCCACTGTAAATTCCAATTTAAGTTACCTTTTTCTTTTCTTTTCTTTCTTTTTTTTTGGGGGGGATAAGATTTTTTCTTGTGATTAAGTGATTACATAAATTTTACAAATTTTATAGTCTTGTGAGATAGTGATACTTAAAGTCACAAACACATTCTAACCTTTAGGGGGCAATTTGTCTTTATCATGGTCTATAAAGTTTGTGAATTCTATGAGCTTTGACAAGATGGCTATTTCTTCCACATCGGGCAATATGTACATTTCTTTCCCTTTGCTTTGTGTCAGCTGTTTCCTCTTTCCTGCTCATTCCCTCCCTCCCATGCTGCCATTGAGTTGCTTAGTTCATTTTGATCAATGTCAAGTGCAGCTGATGGGTCCCGCTGTTGTATGTTTTCCCCTGTTTCCCTCTGTTTCTGTGTCCTCCTCCAAGTTTCCCTCACATGTACACATATATACCATATATGTGGTCAGCAGCATAGGGTCATTTAGTAATGACACGAGATGAGTGGAGGTCCTTTGTTTCTCCAGTCTTGTTTACTTTGTCGTATCTCCTTATATTTTGGATTTAACATCCACATATCAGGGAGACAATGTGCTGTTTATCTCTTTGCTCTTTGCTCACTCAAAATGATTTTTTCTAGTTCCATCCAGTTCCCTGCAAATGCTATTATTTTGTCTTTTCTAATGGCTGCATAATATTCCATTGTATATAGGTAACACAATGTTTGGATCCATTCATCTGTAGTGGGGCATCTGGGTTGTTTCCGTATCTTGGCTATTGTGATCAGTGCTGCAATGAACATGGAAGTGCATGTATCCTTGTATCCTGGTTCCTGTTGTTCAGGATAGATGCCTAGGAGTGGTATGACTGGGTTGTAGGGGAGGTCTATATTTAGCCTTCTGAGGAACCTCCAGACTGCTTTCCAAAGTGGTTGTATTAATGTACATTGCCACCAGCAGCACAATATGGTTCCTTTTTCTCAACATCCCCTCCAGCATTTGTCTTTGGCTGAATTTAGAATGCGAGCCATTCTGGCTGGGGTAAGGTGGTATCTCAGGGTTGTTTTTATTTGCATTTCCTTTATAACCAGGGATGGTGAACATTTCCTCATGTGTTTCTTTCTCTCTCTTTTAAAAATGGTGCTGGGGATTGAAGCCAGGGCCTTACTCCTGCACTTGTTAGTTTCTTAATTCTATGGAACTACTAGTCTAGAAGTAACTTCCTTGCTTAGAAGAGTTCCAAATTCAAAAGATAAACTTTGTTTTCCTTTTTTTTTCAATTGTGTGGGGTTTAGATTGTTCTCCAATTCTCCATTCTCTTTTCATGCTTCAAGCTCCTAAATGCTGAGATTATAGGCATGTGCAACCACGTACAGCTACTTATATTTTCAAATGAAAAATATCTTTTGATGGAGATTCTTTAAATTACTGGTCTTCTTTTTTTCTTGTTATTATAAAGGTGATGTACAGGGAGTTAGGTGGTGCACAGGGATTACAGTTATGTGAGTCAGGTAAAGAGTACATTTCTTTTTGGCCAATGTCACCCAATTTTGGACTTCTTAAAATTGTCTTTGTTCAGCCTCATTCTCTGAGATGTTCTCTGAAAGTTTCCCTATTACATGGTTCACCAAGGTTAACAGGCCTTCACCTGGCAATTACACTATCTGTATAAGAAAAATTTTACATGTAGGGAAGATATGTATCAAAATTATCAAAAATGCAAATGAAAAGAACAGAGATGTAAGAGAGTTTCAAAAATGTGGTCAAGAGTACAGCTCAGTGGTAGGGAATGTGCTTAGCACGGTCCAGTTACTGGATTCCATTTTCAGCACCATTACCACTATCACCATCATTACATGTACACATGCATGCACATGCATGCATACCCATATAGTTTAAAAAGTGACCAAACAGCACTGTGTGTGTGTGTGTGTGTGTGTGTGTGTGTGTGTGTGTGTGTGTGTGTGTGTGTGTGTGTGTGTGTGTGTGTGTGTGTGTGTTGGTCCTGGGGCTTGAACTTAGGGCTTGGTTGCTGTCCTTAAGTTTCTTTTGCTCAAGGCTAGTGCTCTACCGGTTGAACCACAGCTCCACTTCTGGCTTTTTTTTTTGATAGTTTAGTGGAGATAAGAGTCTTGCAAACTTTCCTGCCCAGGCTGGCATTGAACTCTATTCCTCAGATCTCAGCCTCCTGAATACCTAGGATTTACAAGTGTAAGCCACCAGCACCCGGCCAAAAAAAGCACTTTTCAAAACAGTGTCTATATTAATGCAATTTTCTAATAATATCTACAGATGTTCTCTAGCTTAGAATTAACTCTTTCATTTAAATATATAGTCAAAGTAGTAAGATCTCAAGTCTTATTTCACCAATAAACCCGATTCTCTCAAAAGCATCAGTATGCACTGGCTTGAAGGAAACAGTTATCAAGGGACAAGTTTTCATCTTTATACATTGTAATCAGAAAACACTATAGTCTACATACTATTGATAGCACATAACTTGTGATTTAAAGTGTCCCTACTGGGCACTGGTAGTTCACACCTGTAATCTAGCTACTCAGGAGGCTGAGATCTGAGGATCGCTGTACAAAGATAGTCAGGGCAGGAAAGTCTGTGAGACTCTTATCTCCAATTAACTACCAGAAAACTATGAGTAGAGCTGTAGCTCAAAGTGGAAGAGCACTAGCTTGAACAAAATTGTTCAGGGATAGTGCCCAAGCCCTACAACTGACAAATATAAATAGTGTCCTGACATCTACTAGATAATGCACACACCAAACTAAACAATTCCACAAACAAATCAAAATAAAACATGCTCTATATCAAACACCTTTGAAAACAATTGTTTTTTTCTAAATATGAAACAATCATATATATGGCATATATATGGCATATACACATATATGCCATAAGTATACCTACATATTTGTATATACTATTTCAAATTCATCAAGGAAATAGTGTTAGTAGCAATAAAAAATGCAGATTTGCTTCTCATACCAGACCCACCAAACACTCATATTTTCAGTGTGGGTCAAACAATCATCAGGCCAGAGGTGAACAGAATTAGGCTAGTCAGTGAAAGAAATAAGAATAAGGAAGTGTTTCTCAGGAAGAATATAGTTTATAGTTTATAGTTTATAGCCCATTGGTCCTCACCAAGAGAAAACATCACATGTTTCATGTGTTCAGGTCAGCATCACCAGCTGCTGGGAACAGTCTGTTCTGGATCCTTTACTGTTCCATTTTCTGGGTATGCCCAAATGCCAGTCAAACTAAACAGTTTTTCTAACTTCAAGTCTCTTACTGGGGGAATAAGATAATCATCCCTTCTCTGGATTCTCATGGGTATGAAATACTTAACTTCAAGGAAAGCATTCAGGACAGAGCCAGGCCAAAGAGTTCAATAAAACAATTGTTAACACAACGGAGAGTATAACGAAATGAACAACTGATGTTATTCCTACTTCGTTTTATTATCTCCTCTAGTTAGCAATGCTGTGTTGCTCCTCTTTTTTTTTTTTTTTCACTGACATTTCACTGTGAAATCCTTAAGTCTGCATATTATGACCTACGATCTAGTGGTAAACAAGCCAGAGCTCATTAAGTCAGTACTAGGAAAGCAGATCCAAATGATGGCCCGTCTTGAGAGAACTTGAGGTGCTTGACAAGTATATTTTAAACATAGTATAGATACAAGTTAAAAAAGTCATGAAATACAGGTTAGAAGGTGAAGACCAGCATTTAAAAAAAGTTAAAGTTATGTTTACCACTTTAAAAAAAGTGCGTGTTGTTTAGAAAACCTTTTTAGTTTGATATCCAAACAGCTTCTAAAGTAAAAGCATGCATATGAAAAGAATGAGCTGATCCTAAGCTTGCCCACTGGGCAAAATGTACTGAAACTAATAGAGGTGATAACTGTGCACGACTGAATACATGACACGTCGCTGCAGTGACCCTTTAAAACGGGTAATCTGTGATGAGGACTTACCTCAACTAAAAGATGGCAGGGTGGGGAGGGGCTACAGATTGCTCAGTGAATTGTGTCTGTTCTGTTCTCGGGCGGCCTTTCCCTGCGTTGGCATTTTCTCCCTGGCATGAAAATCTCCATCCTTTCCTCTTTGTAAGACCCTGGGACTGGAGGGGAGACAAGTATTGCTTCTCAAAGCCGGGCCACCCAGGACACGTGGAGGGACCCTGTGTGCCGCTCAGGGATTCCCAGGGACTGGGCGGAGATTCTTTCTGGAGGAGATGCGGCTCTCACTGCAGTCCCCCGCGAGCCTCGCCCTCTCAGGCAGCCGCGGCCGCGCAGGCCTCCGGGGGGCGGGGGTCGTCGCGACACCTCAGACATAGGAGCAGCAAGAGACGCTAGGCAGCCACGAGCCACGTTCGCTGTCCACGTACTGACCGTCCGCCTTTCCTCACCCCAACGCTCGCGCACGGCCTGCTGGGAAATGTAGTTCAGGACGCCGGGCGCGGAGTAGCCCCGTACCGCCCGTGGCTTGATTAACGCTCCGACCCGGACCTGTCTACAAAGTAGCGGCCGAGCTGTTCAGGCGCTGAGACTGGCCTTAGGCTTGCGCCCGGCTCCCCGCCAGCCCGACCTCCCCTCCAGGGGCGGACGTGGACTGCATCGTGGGCCGGCCGCGCGCGCTCACCAGAGTGAACGCGGTTCGACCGGCTGCAGCCCTGACGGTGGACCGGACTAACAAGGCCGACATCTTGGAGGTCCGGACAACTTCGGCCACAGCTCAGACACCCCAGGTTTTCCCGTGGGCATGGTGCGCGCACGCCGCGAATTCCCCGCAACACCAGTCACCGCCCCGCGCCGCCCTTGCTGACGCCATTGGGCAGGCTCTGTGAGTGACAGGCCGGAGTGGCAGGGCGTTTTTGCCCTGACTGCCGGACCGCGTACTTGGGGTTGGTTGGCTGGTGACTTGAGTCGGGCGCGGCTTGGAAGAAGGTGGTCGAGGCCAACTTCGCAGAGCTACCTTTCTGACTTCACAAATGCATAGCCTTACCACCAGTCTTTGTTTGAAACCTCTTCAATGAAGTGGGGAGATAAATAAAATTCTGCCATCTGTGGATATGCGAGGGTCTTTAAGAAAAATCCTAGTTTCTAGTATTTTTTTTCCCCAAGTTGCATTGGTAACTGCATCCAGTAGCTATTTTTTCCCAATAGTTTTGATGGTACTTTACTGTAATTAATGGTAATAATGCATCTTCTATTTCTAAACTCCTAAAATATCTCTATTACGTTTATTTTTCTCAGAAAGAATGCTAGGCTTCTCAGTGTTTAGCAAATATAAAATCAAAAAGTGGGGAATAGAAATGATAAGGAATACTTCCACTCATGCAATAAATAATACTGACCCAAAGATACATGAATGGTGGTGGATGGGGTGACTCAATATAGTAGTTCATATTGTAACAACAGTTATGTGAATAAGGTCTTTTTTTATCGAATTGTATTGTGTACTTTTGTTGTTGTTGGTTGTGGGGCTTGAACTCTGGGTCTGGGTGTTGTCCCTCAACTGTTCAGCTCAAGGCTAGCGCTCTACCACTTGAGCCACAGTGGCACTTCCAGTTTTCTGGTGGTGATTTGGAGATAAGAGTCTCATAGACGTTCCTGCCCAGGCTGGCTTTGAACTGTGATCTTCAAATCTCAGCCTCCTGAGCTAGGATTACAGGGTGTGAGCCACTGGTGCCTGGCTGTATGGTGTATTTTCAGACACTGATTGAGTGTAGGTCACTGGAACTACAGGAAATAAAACTATAGCTAGGGGAGACCACCCTAGGAGGGCTGTTTTACATGGCATTCATTTCAAGTTATACTAAAGAAATTGGAAGGTTTCCAAAAACACAAACTGATCTTACAAGCTATACAGTAATTTTTAAAAAGGACTACTCATGCTAAGTTGAGGTAGTGGCTGCCCTTGGGAAAAAGGCAGTACTGGACAGTCCAGAGAGTAACAGAAAACCTGTGTCCTGGGAACTACCTCTATCTGGCCAGCCACATACCTGAGTGTCCTCCTTCCCCACAAAAAGAGAAAGGTCAATTGCAAAGCAAGTGACTCATAGCTACTCCCAGACAGAGGTCAGTCTGTTATAATCATTGAATTAGAACCAAGGCTAGTGTGCAGGATCTAGCTGAGGCCAAAGGGAGATGCTTGGAAGGACATAGTTTCCATAAAAGCAGAACAAAAAGCCAGGCACTGGTGGCTCACAACTGTAATCCTGGATACTCAGAAGGCTGAGATCTGAGGATCACAGTCCAAAGCCAGCTTGGGCAGGAAACTCAGTGAATCTCCTAACTCTAATCAACTACCCAAAAGCCGGAACTGGTACTAATGCTCAAAGGGGTGCAGCACTAGCCTTTAGCACAAAACTCAGGGACACTACACTCTCTCTCTCTGACACACACACACACACACAAAACACGCACACAGAATTCCTTCAAGTTTATTCTGCAGTACTGGTTGAGTCATCATGAATTTAGTTTTTGTGGAAAGTTTGTATCCCTCAATTGTGAAGGATAGTTTGCTGACACACTAAGCTAGGTTGACAGTTATTGTTTTCTAGGGCTTGGATTATGTCCTTCCATGCCTTCGTGAATTTAGTTTTTTTTTTTTTTTTGAGTGATCTGCTGTTATACTATGGAGTTTAACTTGTATATGACTGTTGCTTCTCCTTTGTAATGTTCTATATTCTTTGTTCTGTGCATTTGTAGTTATAACTATAATATGGCTGAGGGTATTTCTTCTCTGATATTGCTTATTTGGTGTTCTGTTAGCCTACTGTACCTGAATGACTCTTTTTCAAAGTTGGGGAACTTTTCTGCTATTTATTTATTGAATATATTGTCTGTGCCTTTAGTTTGTATCTCCCCTTTTATACTCTTGATTTGTTCTTTTTCATGATATCTTAGAGGTTACACATGTTGTTCATATTACCCTAGTATTTTCCATTTATCTTTGTCTGATTGAACCATTTTCTCTAATTTATCTTCAGTTCTTTCTTTCTTTCTTTCTTTCTTTCTTTCTTTCTTTCTTTCTTTCTTTCTTTCTTTCTTTCTTTCTTTCTTTCTTTCTTTCTTTCTTTCTTTCTTTCTTTCTTTCTTTCTTTCTTTCTTTCTTTCATTTTTGGGTCCAGTTGTGGGGCCTGAACTCTGGGCCTGGGCACTGTCCCTCAGCTCTTCAGCTCAAGGCTAGCACTCTACCACTTGAGCCACAGCACCACTTCTGGCTTTTTTCTTTTTGCTTATGTGGTGCTGAGGAATTGAACCCAGGGCCTCATGCATGCAAGGCAAGCGCTCTACCACTGAGCCACCTTCCCAGCCCCTTATCTTCAGTTCTTGATATCCCATTTTCAACTTGTTCCATTCTATTAGCCAGTTATTTGCCTTTTTGTTTTTAATATCCATTTTATCAAGATTTCTGCCTTTTATATTCTATATTGTCTTACTTATTTAATGGAGCTGAGTGAGTTCAGTTAGCTGCTTATTTGTATATTTTTTTTTATTTCAATCAAGGTCTTAGGGACTGGGAAGATGGCTCAGTGGTAGAGTGCTTGCCTTGCATGCATGAGGCCCTGGGTTTGATTCCTCAACACCACATAAACAGAAAATGCCTGAAGTGGCTCTGTGGCTCATGTGGTAGAGCTGAAGAGCTGAAGGATAGCACCGAGGCACAGAGTTCAAGCCTACAACCGACCAAAAAAAATCAAAGGCTTATATCTCTCTTCTTTAATTTCATTGATCATTTTTGTCATTGGTCTTTTGAGTTTACTGTTTAAGATTTCATCTGCTGGCCAGACCCCAGTGGCTTATGTCTATAATCCTAGCTACTTAGGAGGTTGAGATCTGAGGATTACCTTTCAAAGCCAGCCCACACAGAAAAGTCTGTGAGACTCTTTTTTCTAATTAAACATGGAAAAAGCTAGAAGTATGCTGAGGCTCAAGTAGAGCACCAGTCTTAAGCAACAGAGCTCAAGTCCAGAGTTCAAGCCCAGGACTGGCAAGAAAAAAAGATTTCATCAGTTTCACTTTTATTTAATTTCTTTGTTGTGGAATTCTTAGTCTTTGGAGGAGACATTGTTTTATTGTAGTAAGAATTCTATGTTGGAATTTATGAAGCTGAATGGAAGTTTTTGGTTGGAAGATTTATTTTCCTGTAACCTTGTAGTTGGAGATTCTCCAGTGTTTAGGTACAACTGGATAGTGGCAGCCTCATTAATTTTTTTTATTATCCTTGCAGGGAAGTGAGTTGGTGGTGAATGATTTAGTCACTCAGCCTGCATTGGGTCCAGTCCTCTATTCTACTCACAGAAAGCAAGTCTATTGTGGCCAGCTGTACCTTTCAGGCATTGCCCTGGCCTCCCGGCTTAGATCCACATTGCCACCATGATTTTGTAGGTGGGGCTGAGACTAGAAACATTGTTCAACTAGATGTTAGTGCTCTTTCTTTTGTCTCTTGGTGAATTCTATGATGCAGTTGGGATATGCACAGCCTGCAGATTTCCTTGTCAGGTCTCTTTTTGTCACTTTAAGATCATACAAAATGGTACCAACTCAGCAGAAGCACAGAGCTCGTGGATCCACATTGTCCTGCTGCTACTAGCAAGCTCACGAGATTTTGGTAGAATCTAGTCCATTATGCTACCAGCTCTAATTCTTTAGCAGTTCTCATGTAGGAGCAGTTTTCTGATTATTTCATTTCTAAGCTGCTGAGAAGCTGGAAAATGTTTCCTACCATTATCTTGGCTCCTCAAATAATCTAGCGTTTAAAAAAATCTTTAAGTAGGGCTGGGAATGTAGCCTAGTGGTAGAGTGCTTGCCTAGCATACATGAAGCCCTGGGTTCAAATCCTCAGTACCACATAAACAGAAAAAGCTGAAAGAGGCACTGATATTAAGCCCCAGGACTGGCAAAAAAAATCTTTAAGTAGTTGTACCAAGGAGTTTCAATTTATGAGTACAATGCATCTTGGTTAATGTCACTCCTTCACCTTCTGGATGTCTGAACTCCTGATGTTAAGCTATCACAGGTATGTGTAACTTTTGGAGGATCTAAGGAAGAATGCATTCTTTACTCTTTCTAGGTCCTAGAGGCCACCACCATTCACTGGCTTATAGTTCTTCCTTTGTCTTCAAAATCATTAGTATAACATTTTAAAAATTCTCTCTAACATTTAGTTTTATTCTCCTGTCCCTCTTTTCCCTCTTTTCTTTTAAATATCAAGGTTTTTGTAACAAGAAACAAATGTAACCAAAATCTATGTGTTGGAAAGATAGCTGGCAAAGAAATTGCTGAGTGTTCATAGATAAATATACTAATGATTCAGTGTCACATAGCACATTCTCCTGTAGAGAAAAGAAGCCTTGAATTGTTCATGTGTATATTATAATTCTAGGTGAATTCTGGCTTCATGTGCCTAGATTTCTCAGCAGTGTAAGTCCAAGAGATGTAGCTTCTTACTCATGGCCTGTTGGTTTGTTTCCCCAGTATTCCATCAGACCAGAGCTCTTCTTTTTTGAGAAAGAAAACAGGGTGGGGTGGGAGGAAATGCAGTTTTGTCTCAGCATTCCCAACAGAAGCCCTAACATTGAGGCATATGGTACCAGTTAGGTCGCAAGAACATCCCTGAAACTGATGTGATTCATGGATAAATGCCTGTCCACACA
The DNA here is from genome assembly GCF_024711535.1 of Dipodomys merriami. Lineage (NCBI taxonomy): Eukaryota > Metazoa > Chordata > Mammalia > Rodentia > Heteromyidae > Dipodomys > Dipodomys merriami. The sequence continues at coordinate 775,008 of NW_027204048.1, read as the reverse complement.
TTATTGAGACCATCTCAATTCAGTAAATTGTCCCTCAGTATGTACAGGGGACTGCTCCCAGATTCCCAAGAAGATGCAAAGATGGGGATATTTAGGTATCTTACAAAAAATGGCCCATTATTTATTTTATTTTATTTTATTTTTATTTTTATTGTGAAAATACTATACAGAGGGGTTACAATTACATGGTCAAAATAATGAGTACATTTCTTATCAAGCATTGTATCCTCCTCCTTTGTTTCCCCTTCTCATCCCTTCCCATCCTCCCCCTGCCCCCCCACCCAATTGGCCCATTATTTTCACATAACCTACATAATTATCCTATATACTTTAAATCAACTCTGTATAATACCTATTATAATTTAACTGCAACATTAAATGTCTGTTTTATACTGTAGTATCTGTGCATGTTCAGTACAGTTGAAGCCATCTAAGCAATTTAGACCCACATTTGGTTGAATCCACAGACGTGGGTTCAATTTAGAGGACCAAATGTATGAAATGTGAGAATTGTTAGAAATGTACTGTGATTTAACAGGTTAATTCAATATACTTTTAAAGATACTAAGAATAGGGATATAGCCCAACTTTAGGACCCTTGTCTAACATGTGTGAGTCTCTAGGTTTGATCCCAACACCACATAAATGAAGAGAAAGGGAAGAGAAGGGGAGGGAAGAGAAAACATAAAAGAAGCCCTAAATTGTTCATGTCTTTGGTTTGTGTGCCATTTTTGTGTGATTCATCTTTATGGTTCTTCACATATGTTTTTGAGAGAAGAAAACACAGTTCCTTGCCACAACAGTTAGAGAAATGGTAGTTAAATAAACATTCTACTGTGAAGTCTAATTCTGATAGTTAACTATACCTGTAAACAAGTGAGGATGCCCACTTGTGTGGCTCAGCATTATTTCTGAATGGGTCTGTGTAGAGGTTTTCAGATGAGCAGTGGACTTAGTAAAGAAGATGGCTCTTCCCAATGTTGGTGGGTGTCATCCAATCTTTTGAGAAATGAATAAAAGGAGAAGTGGAGAGATAGAGAGAGACAAATCATACTTTTTTGCCTGCATATAAAGTCTGGGACATCTGTTTCTTCTTCCCCTCACACTGAGACATGCATGTGCCATAGGTTCTTCTGTTTCTCAGACTTGTAGACATGCATTGACCTCTCACACCAGCTTCCCTGAGTCTACTTGTATGTACTGGTTTTCTTTGATTTCAGTGTCTTGCTTGACCAACATTTTGTTTTAATTTCAACTGAATTTTGGGTAGTTTTTTAATCAACATGTTTTTTGAAGTAGGACATCATTAAAACCCAAGATTGAGGCTTTCTTCTTATATTTGAGTTGAGTGACCTTTTATGCTCACTCTATATCATTGCTCAAGTGAGACATTAACCTTCTCTTCCTTCCAAACCTTGCTATTTGTATGTGCTGTGCCTTGGTCACTACAAAAGATTCTGGCTTCAAATACTATCTCTATAACTTCTTGGCTATGGAGCTTAGAATCAGTGTTTTAATGTAATCTGTGACAGGCTATAAGAGAGTGGTTGTGAGGATTAAATAAATGAATATCAAGAATTTGAAGGAAGATTAGTGCATTCTCCTTGCCAAATTAATTCATGATTTCTTTTGCCAGTCCTGAGGCTTAAACTCAGGGTTTGAGCACTGTCCCTGCGCTTCTTTTGCTTGAGGCAAGAGAGTATGCAAGCTCTCTTTTCAGGACATGCTTAAACTAAACAGGTTCTAGGTGAATTAAATTCTTTATCTACATCATGGGCTACCAGTAGCTCTGTGGAATGAGTAGAAAAGAAGGATCAGGATGCCCTCCAGTGGGACACTCTTAAATAGCAACCACACTTCCACAGCTTACTCTATTTTGATTGCCAGAATGAGTACTGAATTTCTGCCTTCAAAGACAACATCCCCACTTTCACTTCCTTCACCAAGGAGAGCTGGGGAGAAGAAACTGCAGTACAGAATACCTATTCTTTTACCAGTGTTAGTGGCAGTAGAGGAAGAGTGTCACTCAAAAGTGAGTCCAGAAATCTCTATCCATACAAATAAATAGTTATACTTAAACTGTATTTTGGATCTTGAACTTGGAGATTTTGACTAGAATGGAATCTAGGCCTAAAATCTAATGGAAATAGAAGTACAACATACAAGTACCATTTGGATACAGTAAAGCCAGTACTATGAGAAAAACCCATAGCTATATGTGCTTTAAAAATACCAAAAAAACAGAGATACCTCTAGGAAAGAAGCTTGATGGACTTATGGACTTATAAAAACAAGTTTGACAGGAAATGTACTTATATAACTGTAACCCATCTATATATCACCTTGGCAATAAAAAACATTAAAACAAGAGCAAGCAAGTCCAAAATTACCAGATGTAAAATTGACCACTGCATAGGTTTCCTGTCAATTAAGCAATGTTGTGGTGTGGTAGATTCTCCCCTGCATGTGTGTGGCCCTTGGTCTGTGTAGGATTCTACAGTCTCATCATGAGCTCAATGGAAGAGCCTATGACTACAAATGTCTATGGCTCCTAGGCTCCAGTGGTATTTGTTAAAGTAAAGCTTGGCTGGGCTGCATGCTAAATCCATAAGGATATTTGTTCATAAGGCAGGGTAATTTCCAAGAGATAATGGCCTAGAGCCTGTCTTGCCCTGTTATAGGAAATCAAGTAAGAGTTATGGGCCATGGCAACAAATGAGAGGTATCAGAACTTTAAAAAGTGATGGTAAATTAGGAGACAGACAGCTCATGGGGGATAAGGTTTAGAAAAGAAGGTGCAAGAGAGGGGTGGGGTGCAGGATTTGGGGGTTACTTAAACCCAAGAAGAAGTGCTTGTATAACACATAACACTGGGATTTTTGGATATACCAGAGTGATTGTATACAATACAGCTCTCAAACATTTTTCTAATAAGAAACAAAAAAAATCAGAAATTTTGCAGTGGTTTGCACTGCCTCCCAAAGATATGTAGGTTTAAATTGTGAGGATCACAGTTCCATGCCATTCCAGGCAGAAAAGTCAATGAGATGTCAAATAGAGCAAAGCTAAATGCCTTGATGCATACCTATGATCTCAGCAACAGGAAGCCTAAAGTAGCTGGGTTGAACCTCAGTCTGTGCCTGTGCAAAATAACCCTATCATAAAAATGGCTAGTGAAAAACACACTTGGAGGCATAGCTTAGTGGCACTGAGCAATCCTAGCAAGTAGGAAACCCTGAGTTCAACCCCCTTTCATCCTCCTCCATCATTACTCTCTTTGCCTAACTCCCACCTTGGCCAGGTGCAAGGTCACTGTCCGTCCATGTGTTGACTGGAATATCAGAAGATGGCATTCTTCCACTTCATTTTTAATGCTTTTGCATTCTGCCATTTCATCTCATGTGAACTAGGCACAGGGTCCCTGTGAAGTGATCTGAGTCCTCCCACACCTTTTCCAGATCTCTCACATCATTGTAGTAGTAGTGATTGGTAGACTCATTACTGACACTAGCTTTCTCAAGGAACACAAGTGGGGCCTGCAGTTTCAGGAGCAGGGGTCCTCAGTGGGCTGTGCTTCATTCCAGAAGGGAGGTGCTGGTCACAGCCAAGGAGGTTTTCATGGTCAAGGAACTAGGCCATTATTCTTCTCTAGGGCCCTTTCCACAGCAGTTTTGTAACTAAATCTGAAAGTGGCATCCCCATCACCTGTGCTGGGTTCTAGTCTTAGAAACAATTTGTAACATTGGCCTCTGGGCATAGGTCAGTGACATAATACTTGCCTAGAAGGTGTAAGACTCTGGATTCAACCCCCATTAAAAAAAAAGTCTACCTTAGTTTCAAAGGTGAGGGAATTCCCCAGGATATATACAGCAGGAGGCAAAAGTCATCAGGAGTCTACCACAATGATCAATTTTAGATGGAAAGTTGATGGGCAACTATAAAACAGAGGCACCTGCTGTCTCCATTTGAAGTATCAATGCAGTCTGAAAATCACCGAGGGATGACAAAACATCATCTGCCTTTTGTTGTGGAGCAATGCAACGTACATAGTATATCACCTAATGAAGCCTTCTTTCCAAGAAGAGGTGAGCCTGATCTAATCCATCCATTTCATGAGAAATAAGCCGATATATTTATTCTTTTGTAAACCTTTGGGATAGAAGAACAAGTCATATGACTTGTACAATATGTCAAGGACATGTCTAGAAGGGGGACTCACTAGAACAAGGAAAGTCAACTGCATGGAAAAGGAGGAAGTTCCTTAATAGCTGGTTGGTGGTGGCTCACACTTCTAATCCTAGCTACTCTGGAGGCTAAGATCTGAGGATCCCAGTGGGAAAGTCCAAGAGACTATAATCTCCAATAAACTACCAGAAAACCAGAAGTGGTGCTGTGGCTCAAGTGGTAGAGCACCAGCCTTGTGTTGAAGAGCTGAGGGACAGCGCCCAGGCCCAGAGTTCAAGCCCCACGACCGACAAAAAAAAGGACATTTAACAACAAACACTACCATTTTTTTGGACTGTATTTCTTTTACCCTCTTTAAAGACAGTTTAGCTGGTAATAGAATTCCAGATGGATATATTTTTCTCAAATTTTGTATCAGTTCCTACTGTTCTACTATGCTATGATCTAGAAACTTTTCAGTGCTATATTCCAAATCATCAAACCTTTTTTTTTCAAATTCCAGTGTGCTATTTAGATAATTTATTATTATCTTAATGAATTTATTTCTCAATATAAAGATTTCCAAGTTGTTCACAAATCTTCCTATCATTATTCCAAGAATATACTTGTTCTCTGTTCCCCTCCAGTTCTTGTTCCCTCTGAATAAATAACATGGAAATTCTCAGATCTCTATATCTAGAGGGATGAATACTTAAACTAGGCAAATACTTCAACTAGTTGAGTTTATTAATTGTTTAAGATGATGGACTTTCTTTTGTGCTTAAATTGAGAAGTGGGGTGCTAGAAATTAAACCTAGGACCACATCTGGGCCTAGTAATGTTTTAGAAGATATACTTATTTATAAATTATTCTTTTTGGGGGCGGCAGTCCAGTTGTGGGGCCTGAACTCTGGGCCTGGGCGCTGTCCCTCAGCTCTTCAGCTCAAGGCTAGCACTCTACCACTTGAGCTACAGTGCCACTTCTGGCTTTTGTCTTTTTGCTTATGTGGTGCTGACGAATCGAACCCAGGGCCTCAGGCATGCAAGGCAAATGCTCTACCACTGAGCCACATTCCCAGCCCTACAAATTATTCTTATTTAGACTTTATTTTTGCTTTGACATTTTTTCTTGCTTACACAATTTTTTCACTCATAATCAATAAGTAATAGAGCCCTGATTCCAATGGTTTTTTTTTTAAATTTTATTTATTTTTTATTGTGAAAAAACTGTACAGAGGGGTTACAATTACATGGGCAAGATAATGAGTACATTTCTTATCAAGCATTGTAGCTTCCTCCTTTGTTTCCCCTTCCCATCCCTTCCCATCCTCCCCCCACTCCCCCACCCAATCCTCCACGCCCCCCCAAAGTTGTAAAGTTCGTTTTCGACATAACAACTTGTACTTCTCACTGTTGCAATGGGTCCACTTGTATCCTTATTTAAACGACTTGTTTTTCCCCTTCTCTCCACAAATTATACCGACATCAAATACAGTGAAAGCACGGGTTATACTGTGGGAGAGGGACATACAAACCAACAAAGAAATAATCTTAATAATGCGTTATAAACAATCACATGAAAGAAAAAAAACATTTGAATATATATCTTAGGGTTCATTTCCCTAACATCACCTTATCTGACCTTTTTTGCTTAACTCAGACATATACTAGTTATTGCAAATAAGGGAAACCATGGACCTATGTTTCTTTGGGCCTGGCTTACTTCACTTAATATAATTTTTTCCAAGTCTTTCCATTTCCTAACAAATGGGCAATGCCATTCTTTTTGATGGAGGCATAGAATTCCATTGTGTATATATACCACATTTTCTTGATCCATTCATCTACTGAGGGGCATTTGGGTTGGTTCCATATCTTAGCTATAGTAAATAATGCTGCAATAAACATAGTTGTGCTGGTAGCTTTAGTGTGGTCTTGTTTGTGATGATTTGGGTAAATGCCCAAAAGTGGGATTGCTGGGTCATAGGGGAGCTCTATGTGAAGTCTTTTGAGTCACCTCCATACTACTTTCAAAAGTGGTTGAACAAGTTTACACTCCCACCAACAATGAAGTAAGTTTCCCTTCTGTCCACATCCCCGCCATCATCTGTTGTTATTAGAGTTCTTGATTTTTGCCATTCTAACTGGGGTGAGGTGGTATCTTAATGTTGTTTTGATTTGCATTTCTTTTATGGCTAGGGAGGTTGAGCATTTCTTCATGTGTCTATTGGCCATCATTCTTTCTTCTTCAGAGAAGTTTCTCTTTAAGTCTTTAGCCCACTTATTTATTGGGCAGTTGTTTCTTTGAGGATTTGTTGTTGGGGGATTTAATTTTTTGAGTTCCAGGTATATTTTAGATATGAGACCCTTGTCGGTTGTATGCCTAGTGAAGATCTTCTCCCAATCCGTGGGCTTTCTATTGATCTTGCTAGCTATGTCCTTTGCCATGCAGAAGCTCTGCAACTTCATGCAATCCCATTTGTCCAGTCTTTCTTTGATTTGTTGTGTTTCTGGGTCTCTATTAAGAAAATTTCGGCCTGTGCCAAGGAGACCTAGGGTTTTTCCTATTCCATCCTGTAATGTTTTCAGAGTGTCTGCTTTGACTCCGAGGTCTTTGATCCATTTGGAGTTGATTCTGGTGCAGGGTGATATATAAGGATCTATCTTTAGTTTTCTACAAGTAGTTAACCAATTTTGCCAGCACCATTTACTGAAGAGGCTGTCTTTCTTCCATTCTATTTTTTTATTTTTTAATTTTTTTTCTATTTTTTTTAGCTCCCTTATCGAAGATTAGATGGCTATAGGTCTGTAGGTTCATTTCTGGGTTTAGAAAACAATTTTTTTAAAAAGGTAAAAATTAAAAATTAAAGTTGTAGAATTTTTTTTTTAAATAAAAGGTACAAAAAAAGGTCCTTCGATTTTTTTGGGGGGCAATAAAAAGATCCTGTATCTCCCTTGTGTCCGTAACTAGCCTCTTGTTGGAGTCTCTGGTCTGCTTTTGGTGTTTGATTTTCCTGTGGCTTTGTTGGTTTCTTAAGTCAGTTTGTTTGAACAGGCAGAAAAATGCTCTGCTTTACCCAGGATTTTGTGATCCTCCTCCCAGGTTAGTTCAATGGGAGGGAGATCTGCTTTGAGTATCACAAAAGAATGAGATGGCTTTTCCCTCAAGTTTGGAGATGCTGTGATTAGGCTAGGTTCTGGGTAGAGTTGAGGCCTTTCATCAAACAGCAGCTTTTCCCTGAGGGGCTAGCTTGTGAGAAACTCACAGAGCCCAGCCTGGAGCCATTCTCAGGGTTTATATTTACTGAATTTCAATTGATTGTCAAGGCTGCTGTAGGGAGGAGCAGCCTCTGGCTCTGTTTACCCAGTGAAGAAAGCCACTCCTGGGGCTGGCAGCCTGAGCTGGGTGACTTTTCCCTTGGGGGAGCTGAGCCTAACAGGTCAGGTTAGGTTCCTGTGACCTGCTAAATGACTCTTGTTTTCTTCCAAGGCCTGAGTTGGAGTTAGCTGCTCAGCCAGGCCTTTGTCAGTATCAAAGATGGAGATCTCCGGTAGTGGGGGTGGGGAGGGGTGGCCTTCCCTCCTCTGCTCCCTGAGAAGGAGTGAGGATGTCAGGCTTCTACTCACGCTGGAGTCTTGGTTCCTGGGTCCTCTCTGCTCTGCAAACTGCAGGATGAAGATGTCTGCTCCTTGTCAGTTCTTGCTAGTGTTGAGTAGAATCTGCTCGCCTGCCGCGTTTGGCACCTTTGTTCTGGACTCTCTGTGTTGCAGGTATGGCGGCTATAGCTGCTGCCACTGCGGTTGCCTCCACAGCCACGGCTGCTGGCAAGTGCTCAGATCTGTTTCCTTGCCTGGATTTTCCCTCTCTGGCCTAACTGTCTGTACTGTGATGGCACACTTGGTGTGATTCTCTGGCTTAGGACTGTTCACTGGAACACTAAATTGTTTTCTATGCGAGAGCTTGTTTAGCCTCCAGCTTCTCCTCCTCCATTTTCCTGGAACTCCCTCACATATAGTTTTTATTGCAGTAGAAAAAAACATTCTGTGTTCTAATTTATATCAGATACCACTTTTTCCATCAAATTAACATTTGTGAAAAATGTCTCCTTCATGTTCTACTGTATCAATGCATGTTAATTATCTTTTTTTTTTTTTAGTGCTAGGGATTAAAGCCAAGGCCTTGTGCAGGGTCAGCAAGTACTTCCCCTTGCACTTACCTTGTTATTAATTGACAGTATTAAACAACAAGTTTGGAAATAACATCTTTGCATAGAAGAGTTTTAAATTAAAAAAAAATGAGAAAAACCAGTTTTTCCCCCTTGGGGTTGTTTTTGTCACTAAGTAGTCTGTACTAGCCTCAAACTCTTAATCCTCTCATGCTTCAAACTCTGAAGTGCTGTGACTATAGGCATATCTATCCACCATGTCTAGTTACTTTTGTTTTTAAAAAAAGAGAAAGTATCTGATAGCAGAGCTATTTTCCTTAAAAAATGAGCTTGTTCAGTTCTCATTATGTGAGATATATCGCTGAAAGTTTCCCTATCACATGGTTCACTAAGATATGATTATACTGTCTGTATAAGAATGTTTTAGATCTAGGGCAGACCTGTATCAAAAATGTCAATGGTGTAAAGAATATGCATAATAGAGGTGTAAGATGTTTCAAAAATGTGATTAGGAGTGTTGCTTAGTGGTAGGGAATGTGCTTAGCATGATCCAGGGTCTGGGTAAAATTCCTAGATCCACCACCAAAAAAGAAAAAGGGAAAGGAACACAAAACAGAGTGACAACATGCTTTTTAAAATGCAATGGGGACACAAATGTAGTTTTCTAGCCATGTCTACCCATCTATGTTCTCTATCTTGGGGTCTGCTATTTCATTAGGTATATAGATTATATAAGTATTAAGATTTTAAGAGTTATTTCATAAGGAGACCACAATTATCTGAAAAGCATAACTGTGGGCTGACTTCAGAAAAGCAGTCATCAGAGGAGGAATTTTCTTCACCTTTGTATGATAACATCTTAAAAAACATGAGGGAACACCAGATATTCAGAATGATAAATAATAAACTACCTGGACCTATTTCCAGAGTACACATAAAAAGGATTTTTTTTTTTGTCGGTCATGGGACTTGAACTATGGGCTTGGGTACTGTCCATCAGCTCTTCAGTTCAAGGAGAGCACTCTACCACTTGAGCCACAGCACCACTTCCAGTTTTCTAGTGGTTTATTGGAGATAAGAGTCTCACGGACTTTCCTGCCCAGGCTGGCTTTGAATCATGATCCTCAGATAGTAGCTAGGATTACAGGCGTGAGCTACTGGGGCCTAGCTTCAGTTTTTATCTTTATAAGCAGAAAGTTTCATGCAAACTGTAGCCCTAATTTTTTGGACCAGATATAGCTATTTGAGACTATGTGAAAATACATGTTTAAGTAACTGGTACTTGAAAAATGGGCTGCTCCTGATAAAAATTATATTAGGTGAAATAAACACCCTTCAAATCCAGAAAGTAACTTCATGTTCTCTTGGGTCAGTTTATACTCCATCTAAATTGAAGTGGAACAGTGACATCTCAGCATTTAATAATTTTCATGAGAGAAATGTGAGAACTACGTTGTAAGTTACAAAAACCAGAAAACACTCTATAGTCATGTTAACTTTTTATAGCACATTACTTGTGTTTTTCAGCATCCTGATATCTACACCCCCTGCCAATTCTCCATCTAGGAATGAATCTTAGGTGGATACACTCAGTCATGCATACAGATTTGGCAAACATGAGCCTGGCACAACACTGCCATTGAAGCAATAGCTGCTGAGTGATGCCAATGCCAGCAGTGAACCAAAGCAACTCAAATACCTTTAATACAGGGAATAGATAATATAAACCTATTCAATGGAATATATGCACCCACGAAGGAAGACGTAGTTCTTTAAATAATGATACAGAAAAATTTTAAGCTCTAATATTAGAGGTAAAATACACAGTGTAACCACTGTATGTATAGTATGTTGCCTAAGTTTGGAAAAAGATACAAGAACAACAAACACCATTCAGCCCAGTAGTTCCTTTTAGGGAGAAATTTTTTTCTTGTTAAAACTTAGGAAGGGAGAGGGTGTTACTGTTGAGAAATCCTAGTTGCAGCTTCATCAAATGTACAGATTTTCTCCAGAAGGATACTGAGAGATGGTTCCTTGGAAGGAAGAATCACAATAGTCTGATAGTGAGGGTAACTTTTATTTCATGGAATATCCCTTTCCTTATTATTTGAGTTTTTAAAAATCATGAACATGTCCAAAAGAGAAAAGCCAGCCCAGGCAGGAAAGTCTGAGACTCTTAACTCCAATTAAAAAGCCAAAGTGGAGCTGTGGCTCAAGTAGTCAAGTGCTAACCTTGAGCAAAAAGCTCAGTGACAGTACCTAGGCACTGAGTACAAATCCCAGGCAGGCACTGAAAAAAAGTTGAAAAAGCTGAATGAGTAAATCATTTCTAAAAGCCTTTTCACCTATTGTATCAGAAGATGATCCCATAATACAACACAATACAATACAATACAATACAACACAGTGGGCAAAAAGAAAGTGCTAAAGAGCAGCATTGTGGCCTTTTTCTAACATCTTACTGTATATTTTGTGTTTCCCAAAATTCTGCTGCTCTTTAACTCTTCAGAATAGTCTCTCTTATGTAACAAGACCCTTTTCATTAATGGACTCAACATAATGGACATTTTAATAATTCTTCAATATTTTCTTTAATTGCAAATGAGTTTCTAGCAAAAGCCCACATTGGAGACTTTATTTTGCTCATTTTTTTCAGATGGTGTGTCTTTAATACCTACTATTTACCATTAATTTCTCATGTGAACATGAAGTTTAACCTCTTTTATACCCAAACTCTGCTGTCTGTATTGATTCTGTGCCTGTGTACCCACTATACAAAAAGGTTCAGACTCCAAATACAAAATAAGTCCTATCAAATCCTAGCTAAGGAGCTTAGATGTGGTTGATGCTTGAATAATTTATGTCAGTCTCTTTCCCTATGAAATGTAGATCACTGATATCTATATCGGAGAGTTGTTGTGAACATTACGTGAATGAAACAATATCAACAACATGAAACTAGACTGGAGTGTTCTTCTTGTCAAAAAACATGACTCCTATCTCTCCCCTAAAGAAGATAGCACAAATCCATTTTACATTATTCAAAATTAGAAGTGTCCAGTAGCTCCTGTCACCTAATTTTACAGGATACCTTTTAGGGAGCTCACTGTTAATCCTCATCAGGGTTTTCCACAGCATGGTCTGCTCCAGGCTTAGTCTACAAGGCACTGTTAGAAAAAAAGATTCCATGAGAATAAACATGAGAAATAATGCATATTGTAACCTCAATCTTATACATACACACATTAACATGCTAGTTTCTAAACAGGCCTCTCAACAGAGAAGTGCCTTGAATCAAGTATTATACACACTTATTTAACAGTGTGTCACTTTCTTGTGGAAAACTTTTATGATCTCAAAACACATATTCTGGTCTTTTCATGTGGCCCTAATCATCGCAGCCCCTTCATCTCTCTTGAGTAGTAGTTCATGATTTGGAAGTTGGAATTAGAAGTCCATACATGCCATGCATGCAAAACAGAGAAGTCAGCTCTATGAACAGGTAATCAAAATAAGGCCTGGTAAATGCATAAAGTAGCTCTCCTAACCATCTAAGGGGGCTGGGCTGGGAAAAATATTAGAGGTCTGGATATTATGCTCAGGAAGGATTATGCTATGAGGAAGTCCGTGAGTATAGATGTATCCTCTCTTAACCCCACATTGCACCACAAATGGGCAAACAGACTCTTGGTTCCTCAGGCCCCAGCCAGGGATGGTGCTTGTCTCTAAATCTCAAGTCCCACCCAACTATTCATTAATGATGAGTTTCACAGGGCCAGAAAGGTCAGGCTATTAAACTTTTTTTATGTTTGAGAATGATTTTGTTATAATTCCTTTGCTTACTTGGGGATACTTTGTATTTATTATGACAGTTTAAAATTTCTTGTTTTGATTATGGAGAGTAATGTAGTGTTATCACATCTTTCTCATATATTTTCTTAAAATTTTATCATCAGATTCAAATGTTTTGGACAGTTTAGCTGATCACTGGCTGAGAAATGTGTCAAATGAGGGCATGACATTATCTTTCAGGAGAACAATAGTGGGCTCTGCTTTTTGAACACTATGAGAAAAAAAAACTGGGATAAGAGTTGCTTCTATTTAAAGCCCTAGGCTCTGCAGTTGCCCCATTCCTCCTATGGAGCTATCCCTGTTTGTATGCAAGCTCCTCTTTCAAGGCATGTTTATGCTAACCAGGCTGCAGGTGAAATGAAGTAAGTCCTAAGCCATTGGCTACTGCTCTGTAGAATGAATAGGAAATGACAAGGCTGCTCCTACTCCAGTGAGACACTCCTGAGTGGCAACCAGCCTTCCACTCAGCTTACACTTTAAGGGTCTGCATCGGTACTGAATTTGCAACTTCAAAGACAACATCTATTCTTTCCTCCCATACTTCTTCTAACACTTACAAAAAGCCAATGGGGAAGAATCTGGACTGCAGAGTTCACATCCTTTTACTAGTGCTAAATGATGTTGGAGTAAATAAGAATAGGCAGCAGAGGGTCCAGTTATCACCAGGCCAAAGAGCCCTGGTTAAATGTAGATTCTGACTCCTCACCATGGCTGTTTTATTTGGGATCCCTGGTATAAGAAATGGGTGATTTTGATTTCTTGTAGTGTGAGCATGATCAGGAAAATTTAGTTCTTTGTTTTGGTGGTACTAGGGTTTGAACTCAGCACCTTGTACATGCTTGGCAAGTATTCTTGGAACCCTTTTCTGAGTCAGTCAGTGGTCAAGGCCCCTAGACCATGTGAAACAAGCCCTCCCTCACACCCACACCTGACCCTGCAGGGGCAAGCCTGCTTCCAGACTTTCCTAGGGCATACATGGAGACACTACTAGCCTCTACCAGTAGAGGAGCAGTTCCCAGACCCTAAGAAGGGAGAGAGGCAAGGCTGTGGACACCCTGTAGCTTAAATCTCTTCCTTTCTCAGTGTGGCTATGAATACTATATATGTCATCAATCACTTTGGCTCTGGGTTAGTAGAAATCTACTACCCTAGCAGACAGGGGTGTGAAGTAGACCCTGGTGATGATTTGTGGGCCCTTGATCTGTGCTCACAATAGATGCAACTAGCATCCAAGTACAATGAGATTATACTATTCAATGTAAAAAAAAGAAAGAGAAGAAGAAACTGATTTTTTTCCAGTTGTCTCCTTTTTGTGCAATTTTTATATTTTTATTATTTTACTTTGGAGAAGCCATTATCATTTAAAGCTAAGTGATTTTTTTAATGCCTTTTAAATGTGCCCTTTCTGGCACCTTCTCTGTGTATTGATTTTAGATTTCCATCTGGCAACATTTTTTGTTTTGCAGAAAGGACTTCAACATTTCTTTTTTTTTTTTAACACTTAAAAAAATAGGTTTAATGCAGGTGGTTCATCTCATAAAGAATTTAACAGGCACTCGGGACACTGGGCAGCGGGGCGTGCAGCAAGGTCTCACCGCCTCTGCCCTGCTGCTCACATTCATGCCAGCACAGCATCCCTTCTGCTACCAGCCCCCAAATACTACCTTCATCCAGCAAGGGCTGCGGCAGCGCTGAGTATCACAAGCTGATTAACACAGAACAAAACTTCTTTGAGGAAAGAGCATGATTTAGTGCAAAAGATTCTCTGCAGCAAGAAGCAGGGTCTACTGGGAAGGCTCCTCACCTGCCCGCCCCGGAACTCAGACGGACGTCTTCTACAGAGCCCTTCTGTTAGACCAGTGAACGGAAGCTGGCTGCAAATTACAGAGCTTGCTTCGCAGCCAGTGTTTTTTGCTTTCCCTACCTGTTTGGATTTTCCTAACTTTCTCTTCAAGGTGCACATTGTCCTCATAGACCCCCAGTGACTGGCTCACCCGGAGGGCTGGGTCACAGGGGCCACACCCACACCTTGGGAGTAAGGGTGACAATTTGGGGAGAAGCAAGCGTTGACCAACTACCATCCTCAGATCAGCCTGGTGACAGACTCCCAGCCTCACTACTCCCACATCTCACTAACACTCAGGCCCACAGCACACACAGGTGCCATGTTCCACACCCCACAAAGACCAGAACAGGGGTCTGGGTGCTCCTGGGGGGGACACTCTCCTAGGCCCATGTCTATGTCACGTCTGGCATGCCATGGGAGGGACCAGGAGCCGCTACCGGCCTACAGACAGCCTTTGCACATGCCAGTCTAGGAGACAATGTACTATGTTCTCTGTGGTGGGTCCCAGCAAGACCTCTGCCCTCTGCTGGAGACAGGCAGCTCCCAACCCCACAGAGAAAGAGAATCAAAGGCCCCAAAGCCAAAGAGGCCACCCCGCTGCCCTGCTGTTCTCAGCGCGCCTGCCCAGTGAAGGCATGGGGCTGTCTGCAGGCGCAGTCACGCAGGCCTGTGCTCCCGGGGATCCTGCCCCAGGCACCTGCCAGTGTTGTCTTTGGCACACTGCTGGACTGCATGAACCAACCCAAGCGACTCTTGAGCCTCAGGACAGCTCTGTGGCAGTGTGGGGTGTCTGCTAGTGGACCCTGACCAGTCCCTGAGGCTGGGGTGGGGGAACAGTGGTGAGTGGGAAGGGGCCATGAAGCCAGGAGGCCCCTCTGTGTCCAGGACCCTTCGCTGGTGGGGCCTAATGCTGATCTGGGTGACACAGGTCTCAGGAGCAGACTGGGAAGATAGGCCACCCCAGAGGACAACACGGAAAAGTGCCTATGAGAACCATAGGCAGGAGGCCCTGAGGGCTGCTGGGCCTGGACTGGAACCCAGGAACCGTAGCACAGAGCCAGCGGGAGGAAGGGGACAGGGTCCCCATGAGCGAGCAGTCTCAGCCCTTTTGGCTCCCTTGTGGGAGGATGTGCTGTAGGCCTCGCCTGCAGGATGGGACAGAAAAAGCCCAGACCAGCCCCAGGCAGCCAGGAAGATCCAGAACAGGGCACCATGAAAGCCCATAGAAGCCGATGCCCTCACATGTCCACAAAGACCATAAAGCACCAGCCCAGACCCCCGACCAGGAGCATGGTCACATGGATGGCGTAGATGAGCAGCTCGTTCAGCAGGCGGAAGTCCAGGCACCGGTGGCCCATCAGCAGCAGCAGCACAGACAGCTTGAGCTGGAAGCGCAGCAGCACTCGCACGCCCAGGTACTGCAGGCAGAAGAGGGCGGCCAGTGCTCCCCACAGAGCAGCCGTGAAGAGGCTGCAGCTGAAGTACAGCAGGAAGCGGATGAAGCCGTACAGCCAGCGCGTCTTGATGTACACGTCAAAGTTGTTGTACTTGGTGCGTGCCAGGTGGGAGGTGCGCACGGCCCGCAGGCCGCATGCAGGCAGGTGGTGTGGGGGCCGTGGAAGGAGCGCAACCGGCGCGGGATGGGCATGACGGGCTTTGGGCCCCGACAATTGCGGCGGTGGGGCCTCCAGCATAGGTGTCATGGACTCCTAGGCCTGGGAGCCCGCAGCTGAGCCTCAGGGGAGGTCTGGGGCTGCCTGTACCGCGAGGGGGTGATTTAGGCGGTGTCCCCGCGGCGCTGCGGCCCCCATTTCTCTCTCCTGGTGGTGGATTTCGCTTCCCCTACTCGGCTTGCCACATAACCGGCTGCTGGAAACGAGGGCTCAGGGCAGGTCCGCGGGCGGAGAAGCCCCGGTCGCCGGCTGGGGAACGTGGCTGCTCGGCGGCCATGGACTTCGGGCCAGCTCCCCCACCCGGCTGAAGGCCGGCCCAGGGGCCCAGGGGGCCTCGGAGGGAAGGGAACCTGCGCGGCCGAG
Source organism: Dipodomys merriami (assembly GCF_024711535.1). Taxonomy (NCBI): domain Eukaryota; kingdom Metazoa; phylum Chordata; class Mammalia; order Rodentia; family Heteromyidae; genus Dipodomys; species Dipodomys merriami. Next base: position 758,944 of record NW_027204048.1, on the reverse strand, counting down.
CCCGGACCCCCGCGGGCTCCGCGCCTGGGTGGCGCGCTCCTCAACCCAGGGCCCGCACAAGGGCGCTCGGGGCCGGGAGGCTGCGCCGCGGGCCGGCTGCGTGCGGGTCACCCGGGCCGCCCGTCCCCTGGCTCGCGAACCGCACGCGGCGCCCGGCTCCGCTCACAGGCCGCGGGCCCCCGCTCTGTCCGGGCCGCGGCCCAGGCCAGGACTTCAACATTTCTCATAATGTAGGTCTGCCACCTGCTACCAACAGAACTTTTTGGCTCTACTTTGTCTGAGTGTGTCTTATTTCCTCTTCATTTTCATGGGATATACAATCCTGTATTGGTAGTCCTCTTTAACCTCATACTGAAGTCTGTTTCACTTTCTGGACTGCATGGGATTTGACAAGAAGAGTGCAAGCAATCTTACCTTAGTCCCTTGTATGGTGTTAATGTCTTTTTGTAGTTCAGTGTGAGATGGTGTCTATGGACCGTTAAACTCTTTGGATTTGTGGGTTTACAGTTGATTCAGATCTAGGATCTCATCCCAAATTTAAGATATCCTTTCTTTAAATGTTTTTTGTACCCCTGATTTATCTTTGGATTTCACTTTTACATATTTTCATTTGCTTGGTTTTAGCCTATTGATCACTGATCTTTGGATCAATCTCTCTTTTGCCACTAGGGGTGTATGGATCATTGATGGGCTGAGTTCTTGTGGGTAGATGCTTTCCTTGTGGTCTGAACTGTGGGAACAAGAATGCACCCACATGGGGCTGGGAAGGTGGCTCAGTGGTAGAGCGCTTGCCTTGCATGCATGAGGCCCTGGGTTCAATTCCCCAGCACCATATAAGCAAAAAGAAAAACGAAAAAAGAAAAAAGCCGGATGTGGCACTGTGGCTCAAGTGGTAGAGTGCTAGCCTTGAGCTGAAGAGCTGAGGGACAGCGCCCAGGCCCAGAGTTCAGGCCCCACAACCGGACCCCCCCCCCCAAAAAAAAGAATGCACCTGCTGTGTGTGGCTGACCATGAACCTACCACAAAGTGCAAGGCTGGTAGCTCACCAAGGACTTGAGGTTGGGAGCAGAAATCCCAGGTAAATTCTCTCTTCTCACTTGAATATTTCTTACATGAAAATGAAGCAGATTTGTGGTGTGTGGTTTGTGGAGCTAAGTATCACCTGTAAAGGATTTAAGAAGCATGAAAATGTTGGCCCTTGTTATTTTTAGAACATTATATTTTTATATTCTCTCTTGTCTCTCTCTTCCTTTTCTTACTGTTCGTTGGGCTTGTGGACTCTGTCCCTGAGCTTTTTCTTTTTCTGAAGGCTAGTGATTGAGCCACAGTTCTTTTTATGGCTTTTTGGTAGACAATTGGTGATTAGAACCTCCTAGACTTTTCTAAGTTCAGGCCTCAGCTTCCTGAGTATCTAGGCCTACAAATGTGAGACACCCACTGCACCTTGTACTTTTCACAACCTCCCTATTTGTAAGTATATCTATGTCCTTTCAAAAGATGATCCAGGGACACAGAGGGTCAAGGGAACCAGGATGCAAGAAAGAATATACCTGTTACACTCCCCAAATTAGGCAGTTTCTCAAATCTTTTCCACCTAACCCAGCCATAAAGCCTTCATAATTCTAGTCAAGTGACTAGAATTGTTTGCTTGTGCCAGAGCAAAAGCATGAGATCTAAAAGAAAAAAAAACACCAGCATTTAAAAATAGATTAAAATACAGTGTGGCTATGAATGTAAGAAGCAGAGTCATAATTCTCAGGATCAAGACTGTGAGGACTGAGGTCTGAGGGTTTATGGTTTGATACTGGCTCCGGCAGAAAAGTCAGAGACTCTTATCTTACCAGCCTTTTGCAGGTTAACTGTAAACCAGAGTCTCAAGGATTTTCCTGCCCAGACTGGCTTTGAATGGTGATGCTCAGATCTCAGGCTCCTAAGTAACTAGGATTACAAGTGTGAGTCACTAATGCTTAGCCAAAAATCAGTGATTTCAAGTTAACTAAGAGCAAATGAAGCTAGAGAGATTATTATTTTTCCTTGGTTACAAGAGATTTACTTCTTGTGATCATGCATTTTTGGTTGCTTAATTAGTTGATGTTTTGAACGTGAAAGAGAATTGAATTTTATAAAGCAAATATTCAGAAATGTCAAAGTAGTTAAGCTGTAGTGGGTACAGTTTTTCAAACATTTCCTTTATCATCGTACTTTGCAATGTCTGTTTTATCATTCATGATACTTGTAATTTGTCTTTCAGTGTTTCAGGGATTCAGAATATTCACTGATCTTTAAAATTTTTTTATTGTGAAAATACCATACAGAGGGGTTACAATTACATGGGCAAGTTAATGAGTACATTTCTTATGAAGCATTTTTGCCTCCTCCTTTGTTTCCCCTTCCTATTCCTTCCCATCTCCCCTCCTCATTCCCCCCCAAGTTCTAAAGTTCGTTTTTTCAACATTGTTGCAATGGGTCCACCTATATCCCTATTTAAACGGTTTGTTTTTGCCTTTCCCTTCCACAAATTATACCAACATCAAATACAATGAAAACAGGGATTATACTGTGGGGGAGGGACATACAAAGCAACAAAGAAATTATCTTATAAATATATTAGAAAAAATTGCAAGAAAGAAAAAATATTTGAATACTTATCTTGGGGTTCATTTCCCTAACATCAACTTATCTGACCTTTTCTGCTTGCCTCAGACATACTTGCAAATAAGGGAAACCACAGGACCTATGTTTCTTTGGGCCTAGCTTACTTCACTTAATATAAATTTTTCCAAGTCTTTCCATTTCCTAACAAATGGGACACTATCATTCTTTCTGATGGAGGCATAGAATTCCATTGTGTATATATACCACATTTTATGGTCCATTCATCTACTGAGGAGCATCTGGGTTGGTTCCATATCTTAGCTATAGTAAATAATGCTGCAATAAACATAGTTGTGCTAGTAGCTTTAGTATGGTCTTGTTTGTGATCATTTGGGTAAATGCCTAAAAGTGGGATTGCTGGGTCATAGGGGAGCTCTACGTGAAGTCTTTTGAGGAACATCTAAACTACTTTCCAAAGCAGTTGAACAAGTTTACATTCCCACCAACCATGCAGTAGGGTTCCCTTCTGTTCACATCCCCTCCAGCATCTGTTGTTGTTAGAGTTCTTGATTTTTGCCATTCTAACTGGGGTGAGGTGGTATCTCAATGTTGTTTTGATTTGCATTTCTTTTTTCTTAAATTTAATTTTATTTGTGAACATACTGTACAGAGGAGTTACAATTAGGTGGAAAGGATAATGCGTACATTTCTTACCAAGCATTGCAGCCTCCTCCTTTGTTTACCCTTCACATCCCTTCCCAGCCTCCCCCCTCCCCCCAATCCCAATCCTTCTCCTTCCCCCCCTTCCCCCCCCCCCCCCCCGCACCGACGTTGTAAAGCTAGTTTTGGACATGACAACTTGTACTTCTCATTGTTGCAACAGGCCCACCTGTATCCTTAAACAACTGGTTTTTCCCCATCTCCTCCACAAGTTATACTGACATCAAATATAGTGAAAACAGGAGTTATACTGTGGGGGAGGGATATACAAAGCAACAAAGAGATAATCTTATAAATGCGTTAGAAACGCATGCATGAAAGAAAAAAACATTAAAATACATATCTAAGGGTTCATTTTCCTGACATCACATTATCTGACCTTTTCCGCTTGACTCATACATATACTAGATATTACAAATAAGGGAAACCATGGGACCTATGTTTCTTTGGGCCTGGCTTACTTCACGTAATATAATTTTTTCCAAGTTTTTCCATTTCCTAACAAATGGGGCAATGTCATTCTTTCTGATGGAGGCATAGAATTCCATTGTGTATATATACCACATTTTCTTGATCCATGCATCTACTGAGGGGCATCTGGGTTGGTTCCATATCTTAGCTATGGTAAATAATGCTGCAATAAACATAGTTGTGCTGGTAGGTTTAGTGTGGTCTTGTTTGTAAACATTTGGGTAAATGACCAAAAGTGGGATTGCTGGGTCATAGGGGAGTTCTATGTGAAGTCTTTTGAGGAACCTCCATACTGCTTTCCAAAGCGGTTGAACAAGTTTACATTCCCACCAACAATGAAGTAAGTTTCCCTTCTGTCCACATCCCCTCCAGCATCTGTTGTTGTTAGAGTTCTTGATTTTTGCCGTTCTAACTGGAGTGAGGTGATATCTCAATGTTGTTTTGATTTGCATTTCTTTTATGGCTAGGGATGTTGAACATTTCTTCATGTGTCTATTGGCCATCCTTCTTTCTTCTTCAGAGAAGTTTCTCTTTAAGTCTTTCGCCCACTTATTTATTGGGCAGTTGTTTCTTTGAGGATTTGTTATTGGGGGGTTTAATTTTTTGAGTTCCAAGTATATTTTAGATATGAGACCCTTGTCCGTTGTATGGCTAGTGAAGATCTTCTCCCAATCTGTGGGCTTTCTATTGATCTTGCTAGCTATGTCATTTGCCCTGCAGAAGCTCTGCAACTTTATGATTTGCATTTCTTTTATGGCTAGGGAGGTTGAACATTTCTTCATGTGTCTATTGGCCATCCTTCTTTCCTCTTCAGAGGAAGCCCACTTATTGGTAGTTGTTTCTTTGAGAATTTGTTGTTGGGGATTTAATTTTTTGAGTTACATGTATATTTTAGATATGAGACCCTTGTCTGTTGTATGGCTAGTGAAGATCTTCTCCCAATCTGTGGGCTTTCTATTGATCTTGCTAGCTATGTCCTTTGCCATGCAGAAGCTCTGCAATTTCATGCAATCCCGTTTGTTCAACCTTTCTTTCATTAGTTGTGTTTCTGGGACTCAAGAAAATTTCGGCCTGTGCCAAGGGGACCTAGGGTTTCTCCTATTCCTTCCTGTAATGTTTTCAGAGTGTCTGCTTTGACTCTGAGGTCTTTGATTCATTTGAAGTTGATTCTGGTGCAGGGTAATATATAAGGATCTAGCTTTATTTTTCTACAAGTGATTAACCAGTTTTACCAGCACCATTTACTGAAGAGGCTGTCTTTCTTCCATTCTATTTTTTTAGATCCCTTGTCAAAGATTAGGTGGCTATAGGTCTGTGGGAGCATTTCTGGGTTTTCAATTCAATTCCATTTGTCTTGAGGTCTGTTCTTGTGCCAGTACGAAGCTGTTTAGATTACTATGGCTTTGTAGTATTGTTTGAAATTTGGTATTGATATTCCTCCAGCACTGTTCTTTCTGTTAAGGATCATTTTTGCTATTCGGGGTCTTGTATTGTTCCAGATGAAGTTTTGGATTGCCTCTTCTATTTCTTTGAAGAATGAGGTTGGACTATTGATAGCCACCATATTGAATTTGTAGATAGCCTTGAGAAGTATTGCCATTATCACGGTTCATCCTTCCAATCCATGAGCATGGGAGGTTTTTCCACTTTCTAAGTTCTGTTTTGATTTCCTTTTTCAGGTTTTTAAAAGTTTTCATCATAGAGGTCCTTTACTTCTTTGGTTAATTCCTAGGTATTTTATTTTTTGTGGGACTATTATGGAGTTGCTTTCCTGATTTCAGCCAATCTCTTCTCATTGTTGGCATACAGAAAAGCCATGGTTTTTTGAGGGTAATTTTATACCCTGCTACTTTGCCAAAGTTTTGAATCAGCTGGAGTAATTTGGGAGTGGAGTCCGTGGGATTCTTTAAATATAAGATCATGTCATCTGCAAAGAGGGAGAGTTTTACTTTACCTTTCCCTCTTTGGATCTCCTTTATGTTTGCATCTCATCTTATTGCTATAGCTAGGCATTCTAATACTAGGTTGAAGAGAAGTGGAGAGAGTGGACATCCTTTTCTCATTGTGGAGTTTAGAGGAAATAGCTTTAGTTTTTCACCATTGAGTATAATGCTGGCTGTAGGTTGTCATACACTGCCTTTATTATATTGAGGAATGTTCTATGGATTCCGAGTTTCAGAGATTTCAGCATAAATGGATGTTGGATCTTGTCAAATGCTTTTTCTGCATCTATTAAGATAACCATGTGGTTCTTATCCTTGCTCTTGTTGTGATGAATTGATTTGCATATATTGTACCAGCTTTGCATCCCTGAAATGAATCCTGTTTGATCATGGTGTATGATTTTTTGGATGAGTTGTTGAAGTCAATTTGCCAGAATTTTGTTGAGTAGTTTTGCATCGATGTTCATAAAGAAATGGGTCTATAGTTCTCTTCCTTTGATGAGTCCCTGCCTGGTTTTGGGATGAGGGCTATGATGTCTTCATAGAAAGAGTTTGGTAGTGAACTTTCAATTTCATTGAAGAGTTGGAGGAGTATTGGTGTGGGTTTTGCTTTGAAGCCTTGTAGAATTCAGCTGTAAATCTATCTGGTCCTGGGCTTTTCTTGGGTGGGAGGGTTCTTATTGCTGTTTCTATTCTGATGCTTGATATGGGTCTGTCAAGTTGGTTTAAATCATTTTGGTTTGGGCATATCAATATTTGCTTGAAATTCATCCATTTCTTCCATGTTCTCAAGCTTATTAGCATGAAGGTTTGAGAAGTATTCCCCTTTAATGTTCTGAATCTTGATTGTTTCTGTGATGTTAGCATTCTCAACTCTGAGTTTGTTTATTTGGGTGTGTTTTCTTCTTTTTCTGATAAGATTTGCTAAGGGTCTGTCAATCTTGTTAATTTTTCAGAGAACCAGCTCTGTTTTGTTGATTCTTTCTATGGTTTTTTTTTGGGGACTCAATTCATTTAATTCTGATTTAATTTTAATTATTTCTTTCTGCCTACAGGATTGGGGTTTAGCTTGTTGCTCTTTTTCAAGGAGCTTCAGGTGCCTTTTTAAATTGCTTTCAGATCTCTCCAAATTTTTTTATGTAGGAACTCAGAGCTATAAACATGCCTCTGAATACTGCCTTTGCTGTGTCCAGAGGAGCTGGTAATTTGTGTGTTCATTTTTGTTAAATATCATGAGCATTTGAATTTCCTTTCTAATCTCTTCCATGACCCACTGGTGTTTCAACAGTGTGTTGTTCAGCTTCCATGTGTTACAGGATTTTCTTTGGTGGCTTTTGGTGTTGAGTTCTATTTTTATTCCCTTGTGGTCTGAGAGAATGCAGGGCATAATTTCAATGTTTCTGAATTTGGACAAGTTTGCTTTGTGACCTAAAATGTAGTCTCTTTTGGAAAATGTTCCATGTGATGCTGTGAAGAACATGTATTCTGATGCTGTTGGGTGAAGTATTTGGTAGATGTCTGTTAAGTCTAGTTTACCCATTCATTTGTTTGGATATGTGGTTCCTCTGTTGAATTATTGCCAAGTTGATCTATCCAGTGGAGATTGTGGTGTGTTAAAGTCCCCAACAAGTAATGTTTCTGGATCTATTTGTGATTTTAGGGAAGGCAGTGTTTCTTGGATAAATTTGGGTGCTCTGTTATTTGGTGAATAGATGTTTAGAATTGTAATATCCTCCTGAAAGAGAGATCCCTTAATTAGTATGTAATGACCTTATTTCTTCTTGCTAATTTTAATTTGAAGTCTAATTTATCTAGGATTGCAACTCCCACCTGTTCATGGAGGCCATTGGCTTGGTAGATTTTATTCCAGCCTTTCACTTTTTAGAATATATTTGTCAAGGTGTGTCTCTTGAAAGTTTAAGATAGAAAGATATTGCTTTTTAACTCAACTAGATAGTCTGTCACTTAATTGGACAGTTAAGTCCATTAATGTTGACAGGACTGAGAGGTGTTTGGTAGTTCCTGCCATGTTATTTATCCACCTTCTCGGAGGCTGTGCCAACTGGGTTCTTCCTATGATTCTTGGATTCTCTGTTTGGGGGCTGTTTCTTGGCCTTTATTGTGGTCTTGTTGGGTTTCTATGTGTAGGACATCTTTAAGTATCTTTTGTAGGACTGGTTTGTTGGAGATATATTGCTTCAGTTTTTCTTTGCTGTGGAAGGTTTTTATTTTTCCTTCCATTATGAAGGAGAGTTTAGTACAGTTGGTTGATGGTTTTTTGTTTTCAGGGTGAGGCATACATCATTCCAGGCTCTTCTTGCTTTGTCTCTGGTGAGAAATCTGAAGTTATTATCATGTTTGGTCCCTTTATAGGTGATATTTTCTCCTTACAGCTTTAAGGCTCCTTTCCTGGTCTGAATTGATCCTGTGTGGATTATAATGTGATGGTGGGATGTCTTGTTCTGGTCTGGTCTATTTGGGGTTCTAAAAGCTTCTTGTATCTGAATGTGCCTATCTTTTGGGAACTTCTCTGCTAGGATCCTGTTAAATAAATTTCCTAGACCATTAACTTCTATCTGTATGTGCTGCTCTACACCCATTAGCCTCAAATTAGACCTTCTGATACCATATTCTAAAAGTTGAATAGATCTGTCATAATTATTGGGGATAGTCGTATGCTCTTTATAATATCTATGCTGACTTCAATCATCAAGATTCGATCTTCTGATTGGTCTTACCTACAAGACTTTCCCCATCTATATTATTTCCTTTCCCTCTAATTGGTCAGATTTGATGGCTTCAAATTCCTTTCTAGAGCTTTGTTTTAGATCTTGTATGGACTTCTTTACCTCCCTAATTTGTTTTTAGTGTTCATTCTCAAATCCCTTGATTGATTATAGTTTCAGTGGACTCCCTTTCCTTCTGTTGGGCTTCATTCAGCATTCCCTTTGTTGTCCCCCTGGATTCCTCCAGCTGTCTGTTCGTCGATTCCATGAATGCCTCTATTAATCTTCATCTATTCTCATCCTGCTTAAGCAATTCCTCTATTAATCTTTGATTAGCCTCATCATGCTCATGATATTTCTGTATTAATCTTTGGTTAGTCTCATCACACTCATGCATTTCTCTCTCCTGCTCATAGAGTCCTTTGCAGGCTTTCAATATTTTCATTCAGCATGTTTACCAATAGCATTTGTAGAGCATTTTGGGAACTCTCCTCTGGATTATTCATTAACTGCTCTATTGCCTGATTATCATGAGTGGGAGTTGAGATACTTGGACCTGCCGTTTTTCTCACGTTTCTGCCCATTCCAGTATGAAAGCCAAACCAATTCTGACCTAGAATACTATTTAAGGCAAGCATCAACCAGAGCCCTGTAGTTGTACCAATTGTTTGATGCAGTCAAAATGAGTACAGATACAATCTAGGTCAACAGGTACAGTCTAGTTCAACAACAAACTAGGGCTCAATGGACTAAGAAAAATCAAAGAAGCAGTCAGCAGACCAGAAATTAATAGGTTTAGGGAGAATTGTGAGGAGAAAATAAGATTGGAAAAATGTAGGAAGGGGAAAGTGAGAGAGGGAATATAGGCAAGATCTAAATTCAGAGAGAGGGAAAGTATACAAGGAAAGGAAAAGAGAGATAAAGAAAAATGAAAAATAAAAAAATTTAAAATGAAGCCGGGTGCTGGTGGCTCACACCTGTAATCCTAGCTACTGAGGAAGCTGAGATCTGAGGATCATGGTTCAAAGCCAGACCAGGCAGAAAAGTCCGTGAGACTCTTATCTCCAATTAACCACCAGAAAACCAGAAGTGGTGCTGTGGCTCAAGTGGTAGAGCACTTGCCTTGAGCTGAAGAGCCTAGGGATAGCACCCAAGCCCAGAGTTCAAGCTCCACGACCGACAAAAATATTTTTTTAAATGAAACACTTAAAAATTGTATAAGTATGAAGAAATAATACAATTAAAGGAGTTAAGACTGGGATTTTGTGAATTGAGTAATTAAGGATGCACACAATGGAGGCTAAGTTCTAAGACAGGTATATATCTGGGGAGGAACAGAACAGCCATTAAGGCAAAAAAAACCCCAGAAAGGACTAAAAGACAAGAGTATAAAGAGAATAAAAAAAGAAAAGAAACCCCAAAACAAACCTAAAATAAAAATGATGAAAAAAATAGCAGTTAAAAATTTTTTTTCAAAAAAATTAGGTAGAAAGAAAACTTCTTTGAATTTTTTTTTTGGGGGGGGGAATCTTATGTCTCCCCTGTGTCAGTAACCAGTCTCTTGGTGGAGTCTATGGATTGCTTATGGTGTTTGGTTTTCTTGGTTTCTTAAATCAGTTTAAGCAGGCAGAATGAAGCTCTGCCTTACTTGGGACTTTATGACCCTCCTCCCAGGCTAGCTCAGTGGGAGGGTGATCACAAAAGAGGAAGCTGGCTGTTTCTTCTAGCTTGGAGTTGCTGTGAGGGAGCTGGGTTGTAGGTAGGGCTGTGGCCTGTCAGCAATCAGTAGCGTTACCCTGATGTGCTAGCTCCTGAGAAACTCAAGCAGCCCAGCCTGCAGCCAATCTCAGGATTTGTGTGTAATGAGTATCCAATTGATTGTCTTTTAACCTCTAACAGCTGGAGTTGCTGCTTGTGCTGCAGATGGATAGAGTAGCCCCTGGTACTGTTCACCCACTAAGGAGAGTCTGCTCTGCCCATGTGTAGCTCTCTCTGCTTGGGAGGGGCAACTTTCCCCAGGGGTGGAGCTGAGCCCTGCAGTTCAGGTTCCTATGATCTGTTGAATGGCTCCTACTGTGTTCTTCCAAGGCTTCTCTGGTGGTGGTGGGGGGCTACCTTCCCACTGCTGCTCCATGAGAAGGAGTGAGGATGTCTTGGGGGCAGTCACACCTTTCCTTTGGTTTCCAGGCTGTCCACCATCTGTGACTATCTGTGGTTAGTGTAAGGTATATTAAATAGGTAGTTTTCATTAGGTAATCAATGAAGAGAACACCATGCGTTATTCAGGCAGGACAAGAAGTTTGTTTACCAAACTGCTGCCTCCACCATACATGGTGGAGAAGCATGACTGAAAAAAGGGGTGACCCACCCGTTCCAGAACTTATGTAGGCCAGGGACAAGAAGAGGTGTGGCCACACTGGATCAGGATGTGACCTCATGGCCTGGGACCCTCCTATGGTCAGATTGGAGGCATGTGCCAAGAGGTGGCCAAGGATATAACCAATCTGGAAGGGAAGGTGACGGCTTCCTGGTGTGCCAGTTACCTAGGTAACAGATACTGGGTGGAAACTTAGCCAAGAGGTAGGGAGGTGTCTGCACAGGGCCTTCAGAGCCTGGGGCAGACCTTATAGTCAGCAGGATGAAGATTTCTGCTCCTTGCTGGCAGTGAGTAGAATCTGCTCGCACACTGCTTCTGGCGCCATTGTTCTAGCCTCTCTCTGTTGATATGGTGGCTGCAGCACTGGCCACTACTGCCACCACAGACACTTGAGTGTTCAAATCTGTGTCCTTAACCAAGCTGCCTGAATATTTCCTCTCTGGCCAAAATCTCTGTATCATGATGGCACACTTGGTGTGACTCTCTAGCCTTAGATTTTCCACTGGAACACTAAAACTGGTTTATATTTGAGAGCTTGTTTAGCAGCTTCTCCTTTGCCATCTTCCTCCACTGGAGGAATGCTTGTATATTTTTATGGCTATCTTTCCTCTAAGCAGAATGGGCAACTCAATCTATCCTTGTCAACCACTCACAGGTCCCATCCCACATCCACAGCTCGAGTGATTTATATCACCAATTACCAACATATTGCTGCTCTATTTCTTTGTAGGTCTCACAAAAGATGGCATGGAATACCAAGACTTTAAGGAAGTAAGTGCACTTTTCTGTTTCTTACATACAAATGAAATTCTAGGTTGGAATTGGTGGTTCATGCCTGTAATCTTTGCAAATGCAAGAAGGCTGAGATCATAGTATTGATACCTGAAGCTAGCCTAGGCTGGTTGTGAAAATACTTAGCTCCAATTAACCAGCAAAAAGCTGGTGGTGTGAAATTTGAAAGCTTGTTTTCCATAATTGTCCACTGCTTTGGGGTTTGCATATGGTTTGATTGTGTTTTTTTTTTTTGTTAGTCATGGGGGCTTGAACTCTGGGCCTGGGTGCTATCCCTAGGCTCTTCAGCTCAAGGCAAGCACTCTACTGCTTGACCCACAGCACCACTTCCAGTTTTCTGGTGGTTAATTGGAGATAAGAGTCTCATGAACTTTCCTGCCTGGGCCTGCTTTGAACCATGATCCTCAGATCTCAGCTTCCTCAATAGCTAGGATTACAGTTGTGAGCCACTGGCACTCGGCTTGATCGAGTTTTTCAAAGGGAGGTATGTTGGAAGCTGTCTAATCCAGCATAGAGAGATGTTAAAGAAGTGGGAACTTGAAGTCAAAAGTTCAGGGATTGAGGATGATTCTGCCAGGTACATTAGAGGTGCTGTTATAAAGCAGGGCTACCACATATGCTCAGGCTCTTCTCCATGGGACTGTTACCTTCTATTTTCTCAGCCCTATTATGACAGTAAACAGGGACAACTCATTGAAATTCAAACAGAGGAGCTTGTCTGATACTGAATTCTGAATCAGCAAATTATGGAAATATTTTCTTGCTATAAAGTGGCCACTTGCTGACATTTTCATGAGGGCAAACCATAACAAAGGAATATAGGTCCTTTGACTTCTTTCCTAAAGTCACTTCAAGTCACCAAGGTAGCTCAGGCCCTGTGGCGTATATAATCCTACCTCAATCTGAGAATTGAAGTTTGAATTGGCTTGGGCAGGAAAGTCTTCGAGACTGAATTATCTCTAATTGACTAGCAAGAAGCCAGAACTGGGGGTTAAGCTCAAGTGGTAAGGGTGCCAGCATTATCCAAAAAGCTCAAGGGACAGTGCCTAGGACTGAGTTCAATCTCTGGGACTGGCGCGCGCACACACGCACACGTTACCAGGAGAGCCAAAGAGCTGTGCAGAGCTCACCATGAGCTGTACTTTGTGTCATTCCCACCCCTCCCTCAACAGCAGGAGGTGTGAAAGAAAAAGAAGAAATTTGGTAAGAATTCTGGAATCACTGCCTGAAGACACACAGCCCCTAGATAAAGAATGTATAATAGACACAGGAGTGAAACTCCCTGGAGTAGACCCTTTGAGTAATTCGCAGAGCTGAAACATAGTTTGAAAGGGAGGGAAGAGTTAGTGTAAGTGGAAAGATAGATGAAGGGGAAAGGGAATGCAATACTAACCATGAACTTGCAGAATTCCACTCTGACAGGCATGGGCTCTACTTTGGAAAAAGAAAAACCACACATCAGAGGTATAAATTCTGCATAACTTATTTCTTTTGGTTTTCTGTCATGAAGCTGATTTATTACACCATTTTCTGCAAATATCTTCCTTAGCAACCATCATGATAGATGAGATCTGAAGACCTTTGAAGGTGGCACCAGAAATCCAAAATGAAGTCCATCTACCCCCTGTGGTGCTGTCAACACCAGACATAGTTAAAGATACTGTGGAAATTCAATCATTAGCTTGAGTCAGGGACAAGAATTATACAACACCCTGTTGCCAGTAGAGAGAGAGGAAACTGAAGACCTTCAGGAGAATTTTCAATTATTGACATAATCAGTTCTGCCACAAGTAGAGTTTGATCATGAATGTCTTCTCACATCTTATTTCATGGCATACAGCATTTTTCTATTGTTACTATAAAGATGTGTTTGTGTTCCTAAGAACATGCTTCTTTGGTAACACTGTGTGTGAATGCCTAGAGACCTGTTTAATTTATTATCTTCAATAAATTAGGAAATAAACTTCTAAACTACTAAATAAACTACTTCAACAAACTAAGCTGGAAGTGGAGTTGTGGCTCAAGTGGTAGTGTACTAGCCTTGAGCACAAAAAGCTTAGGGGCAACACCCAAGATCAGCAAAGAAAAGGAAAAAAATATAAAATGCGAGAGAAAATATTTATGGTGAATACCTAGAAGCCCTCAGTGCCTCTTTTCATGCAATACATGTCTGTCTGATATTTCTATATGCACGTTGATGTGTATTTGAAGTAAGTCCAAATTCCTGAGTGAAGACAGCATTTTCTTACAGACATTTGATGTAAAAAGTTATATACAGTGTTTCTCTTGGAGGTATATAACGTGATGGGATAAATGTTGGAGCAAATATTGAGTAAATAGTGAGCAATGCACTCTTGCGTAGGGCTACTCACACACACAGGGCTGTAGCTGTAAGGTCAGAAAAAATCCTGGGGATGTCCTAGTATCTCACCTGCAATTGATAATGAGGCTTTGTTCAAGTAGGAAGGGGAGCCTAAGATAAATTCCTGAGGCCAAGATGATGATGTTTCTCAACACAAAAATAGAGTCCTGTGAATAAGGTTGAGTATTTACTCTTTCTAGACCATATGGAACACTGACCGTATGGAACACCGTATGAGGGGATGCAGAATGGGATGGGAGAGTGCCTGCTTCTTAAGCACAAAGCTTTGAGCTCAAATGTTAGTAGTAACAAAATGATAAAGAAATTTTCAGCACAATCATTAGTTGTTTTATTTCAAGGAGATATCAGTAGTTACATGACAGATGTATAGGAGGAATAATTTTGTTACATGCCTGATTTTCAATTCTCTTGGAAAAAAGAAGTCTCAATTGACATTCATAAATTTGTGAGTTAAATGAATAAAAATTCCAGTAGAATAAATCTGTGAAATCCATGCAATGCTTACAAAGTAATTTATAAACTGGAAACATATATGTCTATATATTATATCTACATATCCTATATATCTATATATAGATATTTCCAGTCTATCAACATATATATATATATATATATATGATTTGAAATTGGTAAAGTCTTTAGAAAATGGTATGAAGTAAAGCAATACAATAGAAATTCTAATTTAAAAGTCTCTGAAACTTTTAAATAAAACAATTATTACAAAAACAAACTAAAATCTGATTCTTTGGAAAGATCAATAAAAACTGGCATGTCTCTATCCAGGCTACTTATGACCGTTAGTCCTGGTTGTCAACTTGATTTGATTGAGACACACCCAAGTCACATTTAATCAAAGATTAACTTAAAATTCTGTGTCTTTTTAGATGCCCCAAATGTGCTAGTTGAGACTTCCACTGAAATAGTAAGACAACCTTTTTTTCTTAAAATAGAAATGTTGCTTTGTCTATTGTCTGTTTTTAAGTTGAGTTTAGCTTTGAAAACAGTTGATTTGCAGTGGCTCATGCCTGCAGTCTTACTCCTCAGAACGCTCAGAGTGGGAAGATTTCACTTTTAAGGCAGCCTGAACATGGTCCATGAGACTCACCCCAACGAATAAAAAACCTGGTGTGACAGTGCATACTTGCCATCTCAGCTACTTGTGAAACATTAGAAGATCGCAGTGCATACTAGTAATCCAGGCCAAAAGTGAGATCTTATTCAACATTAAGGAATGCCAAAAACAGACTTAGAAACATTGCTCAAGTGGTAGAGTGCTTGTCTAATGAGTGAGTGTTTGAACTGAGTTCACATACCTGAGTAATACCAGTCTCAGCAAACTCACACAATGTCCACCCTTAACAACTAATATCTGTTGAAAGTGGACATTTGCAAATGGTAGGACTGAGTTAAAATCTGCATGCACAGGATCTTCTTTGGAAATGATTCTTGTTTGGATTATTTCATGATTGATGGATGACCTAAACAGAGTTGAGATACACATCCCCTAGATGGGGATCACTATACATTAACTTTACCCTTCATTTTGAGATCCTTTTGACTTTGCCATTATTTCTCATATCTTTCCAATAGATCATGTTCAAATAAGTCAAAATTATAATGTAAGTCATCTTGCTAATGTCTATATTCCTATCATTTCAGGTGGCATTCCCATAAGTCCGATAGCCTTACTGGTTTCTCTTTTGTAAAGCCACCCTGATTTTTGAGTTTCTGAAAGGAACTAATATAATACAAGCATTGGAAAAACTCACAGTCAAGTTTTTCCAGTTTCTGGAAGAAATCTAGCTTATGAGAGAGGTTGTGTACTCTGTGATTGCTGGGATTTTATGTGATTCTGCGTTTCCTGACTGAATGGATGTGTGACTCTATGTATGTGCACCTGTATGAAGTACGTATTTTCTTAGAACCTACTTCCACCTTAGACCTAACCAAACGATAGCCCTCAATAACCTCCTGAGACACAAAATCCATCATAAAGACACACTTCAAATTTTCTACATATGAAGTCACCTACTCCTCTTGAGAAGCAACAAGTTAGATTTGTTACACACACACACACACACACACACACACACACACACACACACACACACACACACACACACACACACAAACACACACACCCTGTTTGCATCCAGGGGAGAAGCTAAAGCAACCAAATGAATGACCCAGGCTCTCAAAAATCTTATAGGAAATAGAAACCATGAGCTCAGGTTTATGTAAGCCAATGCTATTTCTCCCAACTACCAAAATGAACTTAAGATTCAGTCAATTTTTAGCATCCCTGTGTAAGCAAGCTGTGCTTGACTACCTTCAAGCCTATGGAGCTCATAGATGCTGTCTACCAGGGATAGAAAATTGCCTTTTGTTGTCACATAAGCCAAGATAGTAATACGAAGTTTTTACATGCAGACTTTGTCACGAAAAACATATCATGTACTTCACAATATATCCTGAATGTTTCTGGTCTGTTTATATATCCTTTGAGGTACAAGTGACCTTGCAAGACACTGTGGCCAAATTCTGTAAGTTCTTGATTCATATCTTAGAAGAAGCTGGATTCAAACATAAAGTCTGGTCAAATATTTTAGTACAAATTAGAATATTGTCACCATGAACAATAAAAGGCTTAAATTTTGTTCATTGAAGATTCTAGAGAGGTGATAATGACTTAAAGTTGTTTTTAGAATGATTTCCATATTTGGGTGAGTGTCTCTTGTACACCCAAGCTTTAGAACATTGGTACCCAGCCCATGCCTCTACTTTATGATGATGAGCTATGTCACTGGTATAGATAGTGTGATCTGCATGGCCACCACACCTCAATGGACATGTAACACATGCTGTAGAAACAGGTGCCAGGAAGGATATCATAAGATTCATGGACACTTTCAGTTGTAAAAGATCAGTATTTTCGAAAATTCAATTCATTATATCTAGACCTAGCATTAGTGGATCACATATTTTGCCAAAAAAAAATGGATCTTGATAAATGCTAGTTTCAGTGAGATGTGAATCCTATTAAACTGATAAGTAGAATTGTCCTGTTAGTGGGTCTCATAGTCATTTTGGTGCACATAAAGAAGTTATCAAGTTGGATGCCAGTGGCTTATGCCTGTAATCCTAGCTACTCAGGATGCTAAGATCTGAGGATCACAGTTCAAAGCCAGCCCAGGCAGGAAAGTCCATGAGACCCCTATCTCCAATTAACCACCAGAAAACTGGAAATGGTTCTGTGGTAGAGTGTTCATCTTGAGCTGAAGAGCTCAGGGGCAGCAGCCAGGCCCAGAGTTCAAGCCCCACAACTGACAAAAAGTTATTAATATGATGGTCTCAAAATGGGCAGAAGAACTGGTCAGATGGAATACATACTGAGTACATACTGTATAAGTTTGTAATAGAACATTTCATGTCCCATTATGTGAATATTAGGCTTTAGCCAAGGCCTCAAGTTTTATTTATTTCTTCTTTCTCTTTGCCTTCCTTCTATAAAGGATAGTATGTTGCAAGAAGAAAGATGCATGTATATTAGATTGAACAAAATTTTCATGTAGCTTTATAGTGTTACTAAAGGATTTGGGGTTTACCTGACATCCTACTACTTAGGTTTTTATTAATAAAACTTGGTTTTTAACTGCATGTAACCAAAAAAGTGATGTCAGATAGTATTAACATATGTCATTCAAAGGAAAGTCTAACTGGGCTCAGTGGCTCACATCTGTAATCCTAGCTACTCAGGAGACTGAGATCTGAGGATCACAGTTCAAAGTCAGCCTGAGCAGACTCCAATAAAGCACTCAAAAAACTGGAAGTGTCGCAGTGGCTCAAGTGACAGAGCGCTAGCCTTGAGCTGAAGAGCTGAGGGACAGCATTCAGGCCCAGAGTTCAAGCCTTATGACCAACAAAAAAGAAAAAAAACAGAAAATTCTGCTTAGACTTAAAAATTGGTGTCTTAGGTCAGGTACACTGGCTCATGCCTGTGATCCTAGGTTTTCAGCATATTTAAAAATTGAGGGAAATCACAACTGAAAGGGAACCCAAGGCACAAAAGTTAGCAAAATGCCTCACAAGGTGTTAACCGAACTTAGCTGCACAGGAGACATAAAATAGGAGACTTTCAGTAAGGCCCTAGCCAAAAAACAAACAACACACCAACACACACACTCACAGAGAAGGGGCGGGGGAAGAGGAGAGAGAAACATTCAAAACCCTACCCAAGAAAGAGCAAAAGCAAAAAGAGCTGGAGAGATGTGGCTCATTTGGCATAATACTTGCCAATCAATCCTGTGGTCCTCAGTCCAAGTAACCACTAAAATTTTTCTTTCTGTGTGCCAAGGGTTTGATTTCAAGGCCTTACTGAGGCTCTTGCTTAGCTTTTTTTCCCCCAAACCTCCTCCACTACCAGTGTTTTGCTGGTTATAGAGGTAAGAAAGAGTCTCAGATTTGTTTGTACAGGCTAGCTTTGAACTGTGACCTTCAGATCTTAGCCTCCTGTAATAGCTAGGATTACAAGTGGAGCTGTACTGAATAGAAATCAAAGGGAAAAACTTCACCACTCAGATCTTTAAAATACTCAAACCCTCACCAGAAAATGATAGTTCATAGATCTCTTTGTATCTTTTTTTGAATGTGTTCTGGGTAAGGTTGCTTAGCTTCACTAAGGTAGGCACAGCTCTGTGAGCTTGACATTGTGAATGGAGCCAGATCTTTAAGGCCACAATTTCGGGGAGAGGGGCACAAAGTCTCCTGCCTCTCCTGACCACAGGGAAATGTAAGGGTGTGGTATGCACACATTACTATGAGGATGACAAACTGAAAGAAGAAACAGCTATTAGGTTGTACTTTTTTTGTTTTGCCAATACTGGGGCTTGAACTCAGGGCCTGTGCTCTATCTCTTAGCCTCGTGTCATTGGGATAGCACTCTACCACTTGAATCACAGCACCACTTCTGGCTTTTTCTGAGTAGTTTGTTGGAGATAAAAGAGTCTCACAGAAAAAAAAATTAAAAAAAGAGTCTCACAGAATTTCCTACTGGCTTTCAACCACAATCCTCAGATCTCAGCCTCCCTAGTAGCAAGGATTAAAAGTGCGAGCCATCAGCATCCTGCTAAGTTGTTCTGTTTTAATATTGCCTCATCTTCTATACTTGACAAATTTTCACAAAATTTTGACAAAAAAGGTATGATAAAATATGATACAAGAAATTTACTAGAATGGAGTCTAGTTCATGCTAATGGTATTTAATCAATTGGAAATACTCTAAAACATAACAGAGTAGGAACATGATGGAATGCTCACAAATTAAAATTGCCTTTCAATATTTGAAGAAGATAGCATCAAGATGTGTTTCAAATGTGGTATAAGAATGATGGGAAATATGGCAGAGGAGAAGCTGGAGGCTAAACAAGCTCTCCCATAGAAAGCAGTTTTAGAGTTCCAGCGAACAGTCCTAATCCAGAGAATCACATCAAGTGTGCCATCACAGGACAGAGAGTTAGGCCAGAGAGGTAAAATCCATGCAAGGAGACAGCTCTGAGCACTTGCCAGCAGCCGCCGCTGCGGTGGCAGCGGTGGCCACAGTCGCCATACCTGAAAAACAGAGAGTCCAGGATGAAGGAGCCAGACCCGGCGGGGGAGCGGATTCTACTCAACACCAACAAGAACCGACAAGGAGCAGACATCTTCATCACGCAGTTCTCAGACTAGAGACGACCCAGGAACCAAGACTTGGCGTGAGTAGAAGCCTAATGTCCTCATCCTTCTCAGGGAGCAGAGGAGGGAAGCCCCCCCCCCCCCCCCAGTACAGGATATCTCCATCTTGGATACCGACAAAGCTCAGCGGAGCTGCTAGTTCCAACTCAGGCCTTGGAAGAAAACTAGAGTCATTTAGCAGGTCACAAGAACCTAAGCTGACCTGCCAGACTCAGCTCCCCCCAGGGAAAAGTCACCCAGCTCGGGCACCAGCCCCAAGAGTGGCTTTATTCACTGGGTAATCAGAGCCAGAGGCTGCCCCTCCCTTTAGCAGGCTTGACAATCAATTGAAATTCAGTAA
This sequence comes from Dipodomys merriami, assembly GCF_024711535.1. Classification (NCBI taxonomy): domain Eukaryota; kingdom Metazoa; phylum Chordata; class Mammalia; order Rodentia; family Heteromyidae; genus Dipodomys; species Dipodomys merriami. Next base: position 738,867 of record NW_027204048.1, on the reverse strand, counting down.
ACATAAACCCTGAGAATGGCTCCAGGCTGGGGTCTGTGAGTTTCTCACAAACTAGCCCCCAGGAAAAGCTACTGTTTGCTGAAAGGCCTCAACTCTACCCAGAACCTAGCCTCATCACAGCATCTCCAAACCTGAGGAAAAAGCCATCTCCCTCTTTTGTGATACTCAAAGCAGATCTCCCTCCCATTGAACTAACCTGGGAGGAGGATCGCAAAATCCTGGGTAAAGCAGATCATTTTTCTGCCTGTTCAAACTGACTTAAGAAACCAACCAAGCCACAGGAAAATCAAACACCACAAGCGGACCAGAGACTACAACAAGAGGCTGGTTACGGACACAAGGGAGATACAGGATGTTTCCCAACCCTCCCCCAAAAAATCAAAGAACTTTTTTTTTTGTACCTTTTATAAAAAATATTTTTTTCTAAAACTTTTTTTAATATTTAATTTTTTCAAAAAAATTGTTTTCTAGTAACTTTTTTTCCTCTTATAATTTTTATTTTAGGGATATCTGTATGTGTGCGTTTTCTTTTAAAAAAAATTTTTTTTTTTGTTTAGCTCTACTGAACTTCTGATCTTTTTTCTTTCTTATCCTTTTCACCTTTTCTTCTCTTTCGTTCTTCTTTATGTGACTTAATTGTGGTTCTGCACATCCTCAGATAAACCTGTAATTGACTATTAGACCCTATCCCCTATTGTGTACACACTTAACCACAAATTTATTACTCAATTCAAAACCTCTGAGACTTAAATTCCTCATTAGCAGTACTACTTCTTTATACCTATGTAATATTTTAAGTATTTTTATTTTTAAGTTTTTCATATCTCCTTTATATCCCTCCCCTTCTCTCATTATATTCACATTCTTCAATGAATAGTTTGTTTTTGATGGTGTATAATATTTTTAATTTTTACCTTTCTATTTTTCTGGTCTCTTTTTGTTCCCTTTTTCATTCTTCTTTTTTTTTTCTTTCTCTCTCTACTTTCATCCTATCCAACCTATTTCCTGCTTTGAGATTAGGACTTAGTTAACTCTCCCTGTGCCTTCCCACATCACTCTATTCCTATTTTTATACCTATAGAAAGAATCAACAAAACAAAGAGTTGGTTCTTCGAAAAAATTAACAAAATTGACAGACCCTTAGCAAATCTTATCAGAAAAAGAAGAGAACACATCCAAATAAACTCAGAAATGAGAATGGAAACATCACCACAGAAACAACCAAGATTCAGAACATTTTAAGGGAATACTTCTCAAAACTTTATGCTAATAAGTTTGAGAACTTGGCAGAAATGGACCTTTTCCTAGCAAATATTGACATGCCAAAATTAAACCAAGATGAGTTAAACCATCTTAACAGGCCCATTATCAAGCATTGAAATAGAAACAGCAATAAGAGACCTCCCAGCTAAGAAAAGTCCAGGACCAGATGGTTTTACAGCGGAATTCCACAAGGCCTTCAAAGCAGAGCTAATACCAATACTCCTCCAACTCTTCAATGAAATTGAAAGAGAAAGTTCACTACCAAACACATTCTATGAAGCTATCATAAATAACCCTCATCCCAAAACCAGACAGGGACTCATCAAAGAAAGAGAACTATAGACCCAAAACTTCTCAACAAAATTTTGGCCAATCGACTTCAACAATTCATCTAAAAAATTATACACCTCGATCAAACAGGATTCATTTCAGGGATGCAAAGCTGGTTCAATATACGCAAATCAATTAATATTATTCATCACATCAACAGGAGCAAGAATAAGAACCACATGGTTATCTCACTAGATGCAGAGAAAGCATTCGACAAGATCCAACACCCCTTTATGATGAAGGTTTTGGAAAATTAGGAATCCATGGATCATTCCTCAATATAATAAAGGCTGTATATGACAAACCTACAGCCAGCATTATACTTAATGGTGAAAAACTAAAGCCATTTCCTCTTAACTCAGGAACAACAAAAGGATGTCCACTCTCTCCACTTCTCTTCAATCTAGTATTAGAATGCCTAGCTACAGCAATAAGACCAGATGCAAACATAAAGGGGATCCAAATAGGTAAAGAGGTAATAAAACTCTCCCTCTTTGCAGATGACATGATCTTGTATTTAAAGAATCCCAAAGACTCCACTCCCCAATTACTCAAGCTGATTCAAAACTTTGGCAAAGTAGCAGGGTATAAAATTAACCCCCCAAAATCAATGGCTTTTCTGTATGCCAACAATGAGAAAAGTGTGGCTGAAATTAGGAAAGCAGCTCCATTTGTAATAGCCCCACAAAAAATAAAATACCTAGGAATTAACTTAACCAAAGAAGTGAAGCACGACTATGTTGAAAACTTCAAAAACTTGAAAAAGGAAATCAAAACAGAACTTAGAAAGTGGAAAAACCTCCCATGCTCCTGGATTGGAAAGATTAACATTGTGAAAATGGCAATACTTCCCAAGGCTATCTACAAATTGAATGAGATACCTATCAAAATTCCAACCTCATTCTTCAAGGAAATAGAAGAGGCAATCCAAAAAATCATATGGAACAATAAAAGACCCCGAATAGCAAAAATGCTTCTGAATGGAAAGAATGCTGCTGGAGGAATATCAATACCAAATTTCAAACTCTACTATAAAGCCATAGTAATCAAAACAGCTTGATATTGGCCCAAGAACAGACCTCAGGACCAATGGAATAGAATTGAAAACCCAGAAATGAACCTACAGACCTACAGCCATCTAATCTTTGATAAGGGAGCTAAATGGTAAGGGAGTAAATGGTGCTGGCAAAACTGGTTAATCACTTGTAGAAAACTAAAGCTAGATCCTTATCTATCACCCTTCACCAGAATCAACTCCAAATGGATCAAAGACCTCAGAGTCAATGCAGACACTCTGAAAACATTACAGGATGGACTAGGAGAAACCCTAGGTCTCCTTGGCACAGGCTGAAATTTTCTTAATAGAGACCCAGAAACACAACAAATCAAAGAAAGACTGGACAAATGGGATTGCATGAAGTTGCAGAGCTTCTGCATGGCAAAGGACATAGCTAGCAAGATCAATAGAAAGCCCACGGATTGGGAGAAGATCTTCACTAGCCATACAACGGACAAGGGTCTCATATCTAAAATATGCATGGAACTCAAAAAATTAAATCCCCCAACAACAAATCCTCAAAGAAACAACTGCCCAATAAATAAGTGGGCTAAAGACTTAAAGAGAAACTTCTCTGAAGAAAGAAGGATGGCCAATAGACAGATGAAGAAATGCTCAACTTCCCTAGCCATAAAAGAAATGCTAATCAAAACAACATTAAGATACCACCTCACCCCAGTTAGAATGGCAAAAATCAAGAACTCTAATAACAACAGATGCTGGAGGGGTTTGGACAGAAGGGAACCTTACTGTATTGTTGTTGGGAGTGTAAACTTGTTCAACCACTTTTGAAAATAGTATGGAGGTGACTCAAAAGACTCAACATAGAGCTCCCCTATGACCCAGCAATCCCACTTTTGGGCATTTACCCAAATGTTTACAAATAAGACCACACTAAAGCTACCAGCACAACTATGTTTATTGCAGCATTATTTACTATAGCTAAGATATGGAACCAACCCAGATGTCCCTCAGTAGATGAATGGATCAAGAAAATATGGTATATATACACAATGGAATTCTATGTCTCTATCAGAAAGAATGACATTGCCCCATTTGTTAGGAAATGGAAAGACTTGGACAAAATTATATTAAGGGGCGGGGGAGGCTGGGAAGGGATATGAAGGGTAAACAAAGGAGGAGGCTGCAATGCTTGATAAGAAATGTACTCATTATCTTGCCCATGTAATTGTAACCCCTCTGTACAGTATGTTCACAAAAAATAAAAATTAAAATTAAAAAAATTATATTAAGTGAAGTAAGCCAAGCCCAAAGAAACATAGGTCCCATGGTTTCCCTCATGTGCAATAGTTAGTATATGTATGAGTCAAGCAGAAAAGGTCAGATAAGGCAATATTAGGAAAATGAACCCTAATATATGTATTTAAATGTTTTTTATCTTTCATACATTTGTTTCTAAGGCATTTATATGATTATTTCTTTGTTGCTTTTTATGTCCCTCCCCCACAATATAACCCCTGCTTTCACTGAATTTGATGTTATTATAATTTGTGGAGGGGAACGGAAAAACAAGTCGTTTAAATTAGGATACAGGTGAACCCGTTGCAACAATGAGAAGTACAAGTTGTCATGTTGAAAATGAACTTTACAACTTTGGTCGGGGGTGGGGGGAGGTTTGGGTTGGGGGAGGCTTGGAAGGGATGGGAAGGGGAAACAAAGGAGGAGGCTACAATGCTTGATAAGAAATGTACTCTATCTTGCCCATGTAATTGTAACCCCTCTGTACAGTTTTTTCACAATAAAAAAAAGAATGATGGGACCCTCCTATTGAAAGTTATTGTACATATACTGTAATTTTAGATTGTCCAGTTTGGGTTCAGATGTCATTATATGCATGGTTTGGGTTTCTGTGTTTAATTTCTTTGCTGGTCATCTTCTCCATCTTTTCTCCATGCAGGAAGACAATACAGCAACAACTTAGTCTATGCTCATCAACCACTTAGCTTCATGGGCCAATACCCTGAGCCAGAACAGCTCCCTGAGCACTTTTAAGTCAGTGGACTACCAACACGACTTCTTCCCAGGACCTATGAAAGATGGTGTGGAATACCCAAAACTTGAGGAAGAGATAAGAGCAGCTTTCTGTGTCTTATATAGAAATGAACTTCTAGCCTATAATTATTGACTCATGACTGTAAACCTAGTAACTCAGATGGCTGAGACCAGAGTATCAAGGTTCAAACCCATCACAGGCAGAAAATTCCACAAAACTGATCTCTAATTAACTAGCAAAAACCTGGAACTAGAGTGTGTGGATCAAGTGGCAGAGTACTAGCCTTGAACAAGAAAGCTGAGTAAGGCTGGTATGCTGGCTCATGTCTATAATCCTTGCTACACAGGAGATCGAGAGCTGAGGATCATGATTCAAAGCTAGCCTAGGCAAGAATGCCCATGAAAGTTTTATCTGCACTTATGAAAAAACTTAAGAAGTACAGCTTATGGCTCAAGAATTAGAGCACTAGTTTTAAGCAAAAACAAAAACAACCCCCCGCCCAAAACCCCTCAAGGACTGGGCCCAGACCCTGAGTCCAAGGTCTGGTGCAGCACATAACAAAACAAAAACAAAAAGCCGGGGAGTGGGGGTGGGAAGCCAGGTGAGAATATGACACTCTGAGTTCGTAGGTCGGTAACCCATGCACAAGTATGTGTGTATACACACAATTTCCTTGTAAGATGGAGATGACAGGCAGGTCAGTGTCCAACTGGCAGAGACACAGAGAGGCTTCCTTAGAAGGGGGGTGGTAAGCTGAACCAACTAGGAAAGCTTCTATCAGGAACTCCTCCATGACCTGGAACCTCAATGACTGGCACTGGGCTGGGCAGGGACAGGTATGGCTAAGGAGGGCCAACTGGGAAGGAGTCCCATCAGCAGTGTACTGCCCAGATGGGGACATCAAAGAATTGTTTGGGACAAACTCTGATGCCAACCCTATGCCCATGATTTTCTTCAGGAGCATTGTGACATGCCTTCACACCTGACTGCAGATTACAGAAGATATCATTTGGAATGAAAAATTGCATGGGAAGAAAGGCTGGGAGTACATGCTAAAAACTCAGAGCTCACTGAAGACTACAAAGGATATCCTTTGGAGAGGAAACTCAATTGGAGAGAATGCCTGAATGCACATGTAAAAAACCCATCTGGAAACCACCTGGAAATTCTTGAGGCATAGGCTACAGCTGAGGGTGACTAAGCTAGGCCCTTTGGGTCTGAGGGAAAGAAAAGACAGCCCTACTATGCACACAAGACAAGATTATACAAGGGCAGAGGAGTGTGTTTAGTGTGTGGGAAACAGATGGGGAGTAGGTATATTCAGGAGTGGTGAGTGGATGGTCTCATGGAATTAACCAATCACTTTGTGGATGGAGTTGGGGCATGTATCCAAATTCTGGGGTGATATACAGGGTATAGATCCATCTGAAAGTAAGAGGGAAGGATTGTGTTCTGGCCCTGGATCTTCACTGCTCTACTTGCAGCTGCAGGGCCAGCTCCAGTAACAGCTGTCCAAGCATCCCCAAAGCTCTAACCAGAACTGCCACCAGCACTTCCACTGGCACCATCTTTGAGCTTGACAACTGGTACTACAGGAAAGAGCCACCACCACAAATGATTTGACCAAAACTTGTTGTATATAGAGAACACCTTGCCTAAGGACTCTAAATACAACTACAAAGCTAAAGCCCACCTTAAAAAATAACCTGCACCACGACTGCCATTTACTTCATCAATCATTTCACTTTCTTCACCTATGTTCTGTTGTTTCACTGATACCTACTATATTATTATTAAACTTCCTTTTTTTAAAAAAGGCAAATAATGAGCTCTCTAGGGGAAAGAAAGAGTAGCAATCCCAGGCCTCAACTCATTGCAAGATGGTGTGTAACCACCATCACAGTCTACTACAGAGTACAGTCCTCAAACTTCTCCCCTAAAAAGATCTCCCCACTCCTCCTTCATGGCAGCCAATGGACTTGTCAATATGCCCTAGTCTTCATTCCTCACCTCCCTGGATGGTGGCTCCTTACCTACCCTCCAAGTAGTAGTAGTAGTAGTAGTAGTAGTAGTAGTAGTAGTAGTAGTAGTGATCCTAGTAGTTGTAGGATTCAGAAGTAGGACTAGGAATAGGACCTGATTCAAGTAACAGGTCTCTGTGTAACAAAGGGAATTGAAAGGCAGAACAGAACTCACAGGGAAAAAGAGAAAGCCCAGCAATCCTCATTTGCACCTTCCCAGGGTGACATCTAATTTCAGAGGACATGAGTGCAAAGGAGTGCACACACAAAGAGAAGGACCTACTCCAGGCACTTCCTGGTCCAATATGGGGAGAAATACCCTGGAGGGTACATGTTGGGGAGAACATTCCTTGGGCCTGAAACACACAAAAGGTCCTACCAGCACCCTCTCACTGAGGGATCCATGAGGGGTAAAGCCTCTACATCCTCAGCTCACTCAGGAGCCAAAGAAATAGGTGGTGTAGGCTTAAGGGCACAAACGGTCCTACCAGTAGCCCTATCCCTCAAGGATCAATTAAGGAGAGTAAAGAGGAAGGGATAGCCTGTCAATCCAAAGGACATGAACTACCCCTGTCTTATCTTCCACCCGATGACTACACACAGTCAGAACTAATGCATGCAAGCACTCACATAGGCATATGCAGAAGAACCAAACAAACAAACAATCAACCAACTCCTGTGCAAACCAATACACACAGTCCTCGGGTACCATTTTCTGGCCAGCACCCTGGCAGGTAGGGTGAAAAGAGCTGTTGGCCAGCAATCAAGAAAAGAGAGTATGGGGGTAGGTGGACCCTAGACAAATCTGGGGTAGCTCGGTGAACCCATCCAAGGTCTGAAGAAATAGGTCACTTGAATTAATTAATGGTGCCATTGCTGGGGATTCATGCCACAGGGACTCTTGCACAATGCTGCAGGATTTCTTCTTACTCCTGACAGCACTTGCAAGAACAAGAGTGTGGAAAGCTCCACAGCATCCCCACAGAAAGCACTGATGGCTACCAGGGAACACTGTAGCATCAGTAGCAACACAAAGAGCAGCAGCAGCAGCAGTAGCAGCAATAGGAAGGGGAGAAGGAGGGGAGGCTGGACAGGCCAGTCTCTGTCACTGAGAATGCAGAAAGCCTCCCTTACAATAAAATTAAGTAAAATTTGAAGAAGAATGCAGGAAGCCTGGAAAAACCCTTCCTTTTTCCTGACAAGGCAGTTGTGGAGAGCAGAAAGCACCACATGCAGTTGAGATGTTCACCTGTGAGCAGACAGAGGCCAGAGAATCCCTGGCACCACATGACCCAGACTCTCAGTCTCAGGAGACTAAACACATCCTGAAAGCAGGCCCACCGGACCCAACTCAAAGGCCCTGACCAGCTCTGCCAGGACAGAAATGTTCACAGCCATTTCTTTCTACACGGAGGGACCTCAGACTGCAATGTCTTCCTCATGGATCTGTTCTTCCTTGAGGAATGCTCCATCACATGATCCATCTAGCCTGTATGTCTTCAGCTCATTCAGGAGCCAAAGAAATAGGTGGTGTTTAAGCTTAAGGGTGCTCAAGCGGACACAAGGACTATTCTTAGAGCAAAGGGAATGTCCCAGGAGTAGGAATGTGGGGAAAGGCAAAGTGACCCAGGCAAGGAAGGATGGGTGTCTGCACCACAGCCATGTGTGCTCTCAACTAGAGTTTTGGCCCAATCCCTCACTCAATTAATTCACAGGATCCCTCTTTCTTGTGGGTAAGACAGGTTCAGAGGAGAGTTTCCCAGAGGCATTATGTCTGTCTTTTCCTCGCCTGTCCCTCCTTTTCCTTCCCTTCCCCTTCCCTGCCCTTTCCTACTCTCCAGTTCTTCCCTTTCTCCCTTCACCCCATCCCTCAGCACAAGAGAACCCAGCACTGCTTTCCCAGCTTTGCAAGGAAGGGGATCACATGTGTGATCTCATCTAGCTAATCCCAAGTGTGAAGGGAAGTCCAAAGTGTACGGTTCACAGATTACTGAACAGCAAGTTGGCCAATGACCCCATGGCAGCCATCACGCTCACGTCCTGCCACAGCTGGGCCCTCTTCCTAGGCTTGCCAAGGAAAACAAAGTCACCAACCAACCAACCACTCTGCCCTCAACCACTACCACCCATTCTATTAGATCATTTCAGAGAGCAAACAGCTTCTCTCGGCCAGGAAGAGTGCATCCTATTTTCACTTCCATTCTGGGCAAAACAACAGCAAAACACCTACTGCTCAACTATAACTAAGGTTCAAGGGAACTCCTGAGGACACCATGTGAGATCCCCTACTTAGGAGAAGGGGAAAGGGTAAAGATTGTGATTGGCCAGGGAAGGGGTTGGGCAGGGGAGGGGAAGGGGAGAGGGAGTGGTTGGGCGGCAAGAGGAAGAGGATGAAAGGAGGCCCTAAGAGGCCACAATGCCCCTTTGTGTGTAGGGTCCTTCAGATTCCCCAGGAGACTCAGGATTGAAAGCATGTTTTTGTCTCCTGGGTGCACAATAGCCTGCCAGGAGGGAAGGGTGGTCCCACCAGACTCCCACCAGGACTGTGAGGTCATGGAGGCAAAAGGTTGTAAAGGGTCAAGAGATCAGAGGGCATGGGGCCTGCAGGTAGGCGATGACAACAAGGGGGACTGGGCCTTGCCGAGTGGGGGAAAGGAGGGGAGGGCCCGAGATGTCATGTGACCTCACTTCCTCGGTGACCAACAGCCACAGAACTTGGAACCCCAGTTGCCCAGTTGACCCCGACTTAAGAGATGGTGTCGAGTGCTCCTCTCTTTGCCAGAGAGAAAGGCAGCAATGTTTGGTTGCTGTCTCCCACTGCCTGGAAGCTGTGGCTACTGCCCTGAACATGGCCACAAGGCTCCTGGCGCCTGAGACGCTGGCCCACATCCCATGCCACACCAGCAGGGATATTTGGCAGGCAGCGTCCACGAATCCCGCACAGCCCACGGGATGTGCCTTGCCCTGCACGCCACGTGGTTCACCCATGGGGCTGATCCTAACGGTCCAGGACTGGGCTCTCAGAGCCTCCCCAAGACTGCTGCACTGCTGCCTCCACTCAGTCCTGGGGAGGTTCACTGTGGCTAGCCCACCATTAGCACAATGAGTGCCCTGAGCCCAGGGGAGGCCCTACCCAGTGGAGACCACATGGCTGTCCCCCGGGCCGGTCCAGACAGTTGGGGCCACAGCTCTGGCAGCCTCCCTCCCACCACTGAACTGCTGCCACCACTCAGCCCCGGGGAAGGATTGCCGTGGCCAGCCCAACACTAGCACTGTGAGTACCCTCATCAACTCCACGTCCTTCCTCCTCTGCCCAGACCTGGGCGGCAGCGGGACCCAATGGGGTCTCCCCAGGGATGGTGGGCCTGGCAGAACCAGAGCCATCTTTCCCGGCACCTTGCCATGGATGTTTGGGAGGCAATCAATCCCCGGCTGGCCCAACTCTCATCTCACCTACCCTGCTCCTGCGCAGTGCATACCAGCCATTAACCGTGCCAGTCCATGGGGCTCACTGCTGTCCAGGGAGGGCCGAGTCCCTAAGGCTTCCATACAGTTACAAACAGTCCCAACAGTGGCCACACATCATGTCCCTCCCTCCCTCCTTCCCACTCTCACCTTCACGCTTCTTGCTGGCCCTGTGGCCACCCCTGTCTTTGCAGGCCTGCACACAGGAGTTTGGCCAGTGCATGGCAAATCCCAGCAGGACCTCCATCTCATACAGTATGACTGTTAGGTGCCACTGGTGTTGGGTGAGTGTGGATGCATGTCGGTTCCTCTAAGGACACCCAACCCACATGACACACACTGGGTTAGGCTTGGACAAAGTCAAGTGGGGCTATCTCTAGCAGCCCCACAAAGCCCTAGCTCCCCCTCCAGTCCCTGAACTTCCTTGGCAGGGATACTACTGCCAAACAGTCCAGTACCCAATGCAATCAAGCCCCCATCTCCATGTCCACTAGCCACACCACACCTGCCCACAACTCTGACACTCACCACATGTGAAAGCAGCTCACTGCCCACATATGCACCCAGGAAGCTCTTGGGCTTTGGCCACATTCTCACAAGTCCCCTCCCGCCCAATCCTGGGCTCACCCACCGCCTCTCAGTCCTTGTGCCAGGGACCTAACAGCTTCCTCACCTTTGTAGGCTTTCACCATCCATCATCGGGTTGGAGGCTTGCTTTAATCAAATTCAAAGGGCACACTTGCTACTGCAGGCTCCCGGTGTCTGTGTGTGTGTGTGTATGCCTGCTTGCCAGTGGGTGTATAAGCAGGTGTGCATGTGTGTGCGCACCTGTGTGCACTTGTGTGCATGAGTGCAGGTGTGTGCTTTAGAAAGGGGGGTGAAGAGACAAAGAGAGAATGCATGCCTGGCTTTCTCCTGCCTTGCTAAGGGGCTAGGGCTTGTTCTGAGCTCCCACCTGCCCCAAGTTTCCAGCGGGGGTTTGTGCGTCTTCATTTGAAAAAACCAAGCAACTCTGTGACTCCCTAGACTGAAAACCGGATGCTGGTCCTGAGCTTGGAGGAATCCTACACCATCTGGAGAATACAGACGATGACACAGGGTACCTTGTTGCAGGGGATTGGGTACCAGGCACCTGCCCCTCTGCACAGCCCCAGCTCTTTGGGCCCCATGGAGACACTGTGCTTTGGTCAAGAGGCCCTGCTTGTGACTAGGTAAGCCTCGTCCTGCAAGGCTCTGGCTGCCATGGGCAAGCCGCAGCTCATCCAGGCTCTCACCTGGGCAGGCAAGAAGGTGGGTATGTAGGAAGAACTGCCAGGACCCTCACTCTGTGGTGGCCTCTTTACTGCATTTTCCTCCAGGTGCTTGGTAGCTGGCTGTCACTCCTGCCTGGGGCTGCTAAGCCTGGATTGGTGCCATACCCCCAGTCCACATGGATGCAAGTGCTCCTTTTGACCACAGAGAGCTCTCCTACAGGCTACTCTCCCATGGAGCTGCTGCTGCCATTGCTCAGCCCCGTGCTGTTTCGCCCTGGCCAGCCAAGGCCTGTGAGTCCCCTACTGCACTCCTTGTCCTTCCTCCCCTGGGGCAGGCAGGAGATCTCTAAACACTCAGAGCCCTCACACTAGTATGGGAGGCCATCCTGGTCTGACCGTCACCCCTCCTCCTGGGGTGTGCCCGCTTACTCACCGCCCAGCCATCAGTCCAGCAAGGCCGTGGGGCTTGGTGCTGTCTGGGGAGATTCTAGGCCCACATGCAGCCTCAACAGCAACCACTCATCATGCCCTTCTCTCCCACCCTACCTCCCTGCTTTCCCCCCCTTAAGCTTCTTGCTGGCCTCCTGCCCCTCCCTCTCTTCTCAGACCTGCACCACATTGACCACATTGCCACCGCACACGCTGGCAAGGACTGGCTAGACCTAGACATATGGGACTCTCCTATGGAGCTGCCAGCTCCTGCCCTCCCATTCCACTTGCAGCATTTGGAGCCCACTAATACAGAGGCTGCAGGTGAGGGTGAATTGCCCTGGAGCTATGCCTTCCAAGGAAGGGATAGCCAGTCCTAGGTACACCCAGGAGTCCGCGTGCTTGAGCGAGTACGCATGCATGCACGCGCGCGCACACACACACACACACACACACACACACACACTCCCAGTGGCACATGCAAGGGAGTGTGTGCTGCATAGCGAGGAGGGACCGGGAACAGAGTGTATGTGTATAGGGAGGAGGGCCAGCATCATGGAAAGACCCAAAAACATCACTTGGTGGATGCTGTCGGGTCCTCCATCCACCTTGGGCTGCCTCAGGGGGCAGAGCTCCATCTGCAAGGCAGCAGGCAGGACTGTGTTCCTGCACTAACATAGGCTCTACACCTTCTCTGCTCCTCTCGCAGCTGCGGAGTCAGCTCCAGCCCCAGCTGCCCGAGCATCTGCTAACCTCACACCGCCACTGCCACCGGCCAGACCAATAGCCAGCACGACCAATGCCTTCACCATAAACAAACAGCCACGTGCATGGGAACCTGCCAAAGGCCTCTTCAAACAACACCTTCCCTAAGCCTCAACTTGCACCAGCCCTGCCATACTCCTACCTGTCTGGTTCATCACTAATCTTCTGCCTACTGCCCTTAGGACCCTCTGTTTATCAACACTTCTTAGTTCATGTCAAAAGAAAAGAAAAGACACACAGTGACCTCTCATGAAACAAACAAAAAGAGTTCCATTCGGTGGCTTCTAGTGGTTTCCCAGGTGGTGAAGCCGCTGGCATTCTTCACTAAGGAGCACAGTCCTCAAACCTTTTCCCTTAACAAGACCTCCCCACTCCTCTGCTCTTGTCTTCATGGCAGCCAAGGGACTTGTCAATCTGCCCTAGTCTTCATCCCTTTCCTCCCTGGCTGGTGGCTCCTTATCTGCCCTGCAAGTAATAGTAGTAGTAGTAATCATAGTAGAAAAAGTTGTAGTAGTAGTGCAAGTAGTTCTAGCATTCGTGGTATTTCTAATAGGCTCTGATTCAAGGCCACAAGTCTCTGTGTCCCAAAGGGAACTGAAAGGCAGAATAGACCTCACCAGGCAAAGAGAAAGTCCAGCAATCCTGGTTTTCATCCTATCATGGTGGCATGGACTTTCAGAGGACAGGAGTGCAAAGGAGTGCACACACAAACAGCAGTGCCTACTCCAGTTGCTACCTGGTTCAATGTGTGGAGAACGACCTTGGAGGGTACATTTTAGGAGACCATTCCTTTGGCCTGAAGCATAGAAAGTTACTCCCAGCAGTGCTCTCACTCAGTGATCTATAATGGAAAATGAATAAGGTAATGCCTGTTAGTCCAAACTACAGTGACAGCCCATGTCTTATCTTCTGCCTCTGACCTCATATGAACTTTCAGGACTATAGTAGTCATGCATACATGCCAGTACATATACAAGAACAAAACCAACCAACCAACTAATCCGAATTTAAATCAATGAATGTGAAGCCCTACTCAACCACAAGTAAGCTCACACTACTTATGTCCCACTTCCTTCTCTAGTAGAAAAGTATGTCTCTGGGCCTAAGACAAGACAGGGCCAGAATGCTCATGAAACCACAAACTATTCCAGTGCCCTCATTGTCCAACATTTCCCTACCCTCAGAGCTTGTGGAAACCCACGTGGGCTGGTTAGCAGGTAAGCACTGTTATTTGGAAAGGGAGGGGCTCCACAGTGTGACCCACAGTTAATCATGAGACACCCACACTTCTGGAATTACTGACAGGCTACTGAGGCTCTAAATACACAGACAACCCTGAGGATTTGTCAGTGGTACTATTTGATGGCAGAAAATAATAAACCTGGATTTTTTTAGTCATTAGGTCCTTCAGAACCTGCTTGGAGTTCCTCACCAACACCTCCCTGGCTTTCTTCCCAATAGGACACTGGGATGGGATGTGTTGTATCTGGCTAATGCAAATAAAGCAAGAAGGTTTATGTTTTTATGTGAGCAGAAAACATCTATGTAAATGTGCATGAATCTGGCCAACACATCCTCACAGTACCCACGCTGCCAGCACCCATCCCACTCCTCTCTGGGCTGCTTGCAGGCCATAATCCTGGTCAGAGAAGAAGAGTACAATCATGAATTCTGGGTCCTCATGTCCACTTCAGAAGACATTCCTCCTTGGCATGTCCCTACAGAACCTGCAGGAAAAGTTCTTCATGCTGAGGAGAGGAGTAAAAAGAAAAGCTGGTCTGTTTCAAAGACAGCCTTTCCAAAGTTGGTCCTCACAGCCACAGGGACAGCTGTTCATGAGGCTTCCAGCCTGAACACTACCAGTATCCATTATGGGAGAGATGGAGCAACCATGTCTGGTGGCTGAAGTCATGGCTCTTTAGTAAGGGTCTGAGTTCTTCATGACTACCACTGAGCCAGGGCGAGGCTGCCCAGAAGGTGTGACACAGAAAAATGAAGTACAGAACCAAGATGTATTTGACTGGTTTAAGACATCAGCAAGCTACAAATATGGACATTTCTCAGATTACTGAACCTATCAGGTGATACAGATGAAAAGTAGATAGCTGAGGTAGCTGCTGGGTCTCCAGTTCAGCCTGGGACACAGGCCAGATTCAGGTACCCAACTACTCAGAATGATGTCATTGCCATATTAGATAGTAGGCCAGGAAGAAGTTCTGCTCTTAGTTCAAAAGTGGTGAACAATGAGATCCACTCAAAAAAAAAAAAAAAAAAAAAAAAAAAAAAAAAAAGAAAAAGAAAAAACCAAAGCGTGCTAGCCCCCAACTCTGAGATGACTGTGTTCCTGTCAACAATAGAATGAGAGACTGAAGGCCCTGAGAGGCCTGGCAGAATTCACAGAGTTGACACTGTGTGTGTGTGTGTGTGTGTGTGTGTGTGTGTGTGTGTGTGTGTGTGTGTGTGTGTGTGTGTGTGTGTGTGTGTGTGTGTGTGTGTGTGTGTGTGTGTGTGTGTGTGTGTGTGTGTGTGTGTGTGTGTGTGTGTGTGTGTGTGTGTGTGTGTGTGTGTACATGCAGATGACTTCTCTATTTGTGGCCCACATTCTGAAGCTACACTTGCCAAACTCTACCACCTGATGACCTAGATCCCAAGGGCTGGTGAATGCTTCATATGGCATTCAAGATACTGCAGAGTGAGAAACCAATACTGAATGCACCCAGTACTTCATCCAGCTTCACCTAGCCTCACTTATTGTTGGAGGCACTGCTCTGTGGGTGGCACCTCCTATAGCAGTCACAATTTGAGCATGTCTCCTTTCACTGTTCCAAGCTGCTAGATCTTAGAACCCATGTGGAGTCCCTTCTGGCAGTACCTCCAAGCCTCACTCATACATCTCCCAGTCTCTGAGCCCCCCAACACACCCCTTTGTGTAGTTAGCATCTCCATCACAGCCAAGGCTACTCTATCCAATAAGTTTGGGAGGCCTCTGCTCACTTCTGCCTAGAAACAAACTCTTCACCTTAAATAACACATGCTTACCCAACAATTGGACAAAGGACTGCTGTCTACCCTTGCCAAGTTCTTCTGCCTGGTCCTGGGGACCAATGATGTTTGGTGCTACAAACAAAATTGTGTCACTCTTCTACTTTTAAAGGTCTAATGGCTTCCCATTGCAAATAAAATGCAAAACCCTAGCCATAGCTGTGCTGGGCCTTCACCTCCCTTGCTGAAGCAATCCCTTCAGCTGAAGCAATCGCCCCCCCCCCCATCTTCTTAGCTCACACCAACAAGTACATGCTCCACATTCTGGGGGGCATTTGCCCCCAGAAACCAGCACCCATGGTACCACTGAGCTCCTTTCCATCTGAAATTACATGCCCATGCTTTGCTGTGAATAAAGGCCCCAAAGGTCCTCATTAAACCATCAAGCAAAGGAGGCAGAGTATAACATCTCTGCTTTCCATTATATCACCTCTGGTACTCAGCCTTAACATTACTCAGATGATGTTGAAGCAAATGCAGACCAACAACTGGGATCCCACAGGGTCTACACAAGATCATTTATAAGGCTTGGTCCCAGCAGAAGGAGTGCTCAGGAAATGAGGGGGATTCTTCAACACAACACTTTCTGGCCTGGTTGCTTAGCAAGAGGCATCACATGCCTCTTATTGCCTTTATCTTAACAGTCAAACATGGCTTAGATAGGTTTACTGACATGTAACATGAAGACAAAGCTGCAGAGCTAAGGCTACTCAGGTAATGGGGTTGGGACTCCCCTGGCCTACTGGGGTCTTGGCCGATCAACTGAAAAGGGACACTTTATTTCAGCTCTATGCCACCTCACCCAATGTCTGTCTAATGGGCCTTCTGGTCTCCAGGCCCCAATCTCCTTTCACCAGCAGCTGCCAGAGTATAAAGTCCTGGACATCAGTACCTGGACGGCAACAGATGATCTGAACAGGGAGAAGCCACACCTGCCCTGTTCCCTGCTGCTGGTTACTGTCTCCCACAAGATGGGGGTAGGCGGATGGCAGCTGATCCACATTCACTTGTCCAAAGTTGGGATGGCAGGGCTGATGCAGATTACCAAGGGCGTGGGTACTCAGACCCTACTCTGCAGTGTTTGGAAGTCTCCTGAAGGCCCCAATTCATCTATTAGCAAGGGAAAATAGACACAGGTCTCAGGAAGACTCCCAGCCAGCCAGAGGCCTCTGTTTCCTGAGAAGGTAGAGGAGAAATGAGGGACACACTTAGATGAAAATACAGTGGCTCAGAGCAGGGAGCTATCACCATCTCACATGTGAACAGAAAGTGCCCTGTTGATACCTGGTAAGCATATCTGGCCCTCCTGTTGCTTCTGAGCAATTCCCTGAAAGACGCTTGACTGTAACCCTCACACTCCCTCTCAGAGCATTCATGAAGACAACCAAGCTGTCCCTCTAGATGACCTCACAGGGTGCAAGCTTAGAGGCCTGCTTTCTGTGCTGGCTGTGGATAGGATGTGGGAAAGGTCCAGGCCAATAGAAGTAAGTTACTCTGGCAGAGGAATCCTGATTATCAGAATATGCCTAAGAACCAGAAGGCCTTCCAGCAGACAGGGAGGAAGAGGATCCAGTAGACTGATTCTGGGGAGCCAGGTGAGGATAATGGTGACAGCACAGAGGTGTGAGGGGCATACCTGAATGCATCCACTTCCTCTTTGCAGAATGAGAAGCTTGGATCCAAGGAGCTGGGCTGGGACTTCAGCATCATCAGCTCCACCTCCAACTGCTGGGAAACACCAGCTGCTAGAAAGCAGAATGAGTCAGCAGACACTTGGCTGAGAAGGCATGCTGAGAACCTGAAGCCTAGGCTCACGTCCTATCCCCCACAAAGTCTACAACAATCCTGGGCATTCTAGCTTGTGCACATATAGCCCTTTCTCCTCCCGAACTCTGTCTGTACATCAGCTGTGGAGACACATGGGTCACCTGGGAATGCTGAGGAGACGTTGGCAAAATTTCCAGCATAACTGCAAAGAGCTTTCTCAGCTTACCTGCCTTTGACTGATCTGGCTCAGTATTTACAGCCGGGAGGAGCCGCTTACTTGCAAGCTACTCAGGCACACCTGGTGGGACAGGTTGGGGCAGTGGGTGGAGAAGCCTAGGAAGACAAGGGCACAGGAGGACAGGGCACACAAATGTACATGGGCATGCAGGCCAGGGATAGGACAAAGAGCCAGGGATAGGACAAAGAGCTTCCCAGAGCCCAAGTCTTACTCCTGTGGTATCTCTCTTTCCAACTAGTTAGACTCTTTGAAAAAGGCTCTGGTCAGTCCTCAGCTCAGCCCTAAGACCCCTTTCCTATCTCCTGCACCTGCCAGATATGGCCCCTCAATCTTGGACCTGTAGAACCATAAGTCATATAACTTCCTGTTCCCTCTAAAGCACCCAGTCTTAGGTATCCTGTTACAATAACATAGTCACTGTTGCTTTCTCATGCTCATACCATCATCTGCTAGTGTAACTAAGCTGTGGCATGCACCTGTGTGCAGGGCACATGTTTGTGCAACCTCGGTGGTTTTGCTGTCAACACAACGCTCCCTTCCCATTACCCTCCCCCTCCCTGTGACACTGTCTACTCCCTGTACCAGGCACCTAGGCCTTGATGAACACACTTCTGTTGTATTCCTTCTTTGTTGTTTGGGAGGGTGGCAAGACCAACTTTGTGTCTCTATAATAAATGGTCCATTTAGAATTTCCCTACATCTAGAATCTACATTCTTGGCTCATTTTTCAGGAAAATATCGTCTACTTCAGACACTTATAATGTAGTTCAAAGGAGCTGTGTTGAAATTTACACTGTGAACAGAGCTCATATAAAACACACAGTCCCTTTCAAAATTATCTTCTCTGTCCATTAGCTCATCATGCAGTCTTGGGCAGATACCTGTGTGTGCCAATTATCACTGATCAGTACTTAATGCAGACCAAAAATCTTTCATCTCTCCCTGAGCCAGGAGTTTGAAGTTTATCAGTCATGCCCCATTTTTAATGTGCTAATACTAGGATTTGAGCTCAGGGAATCATGTTATTAATTGGCTTTTTTTTAACCTTTGGGCTGACTTTTAAGGCTACCATTTGAGCCCCAACTTCACTTCCAAGTCTTGTTTCTCATTTTGGATGGTGATGCCATTAATTTTTTTTTTACTAGAATTGTGATGAATCCATCTCTTTATTGGATTAATTACAAATAACAGGCACCTAGACACATCCACGGTTTTCACCATTATGTGACCTCCAGTTAACACTGCTTTGATTTCTGCAAGTTCTTATCTCTGTCTTACTGGATGCTCTTCCACTTTGAGTCTGACTTTTAGCTGGACCTTAAGTTCATATATAATCGTGCATTCATATTGTGTACACAGTTAATCCAGAAATTTATTACTCAATTCACAACCTCTTAGGCTTAACTTCTTTAAGTTATCTCTTTATATAATATTATCTTTATATAATATGTATTATCTCTTTATATAATTTTCAAGTATTCCAATTTTAATAATTTTTATTTTTTATTTTTTCATGTTTCCTTTTTATCTCTCCCCAACTCTCATCCTATCCTTTTCTTCTCTCAATATCATTTCTTTATATTTACATAATTTTTAACTGTTTCATTTTTAAAATTTATTTTTTTCCATTTTTCCTTTTTTAAAAAAAAATCTATCGCCTATCATTCTGTCCAATCCAGTTCCCTTTCTGAGATTAGTACTTAGTTAAATTCACTCTCCTTTTACCTCTCCACATCCCTCTAATCTTATGTTTCCCACAATTCTCCCTAAACCTCATAATTTCTGGTTTGCTGAATCCCTCTTGGATGTTCTTAGCCCAGTAGTTCATAGTTGTTTGATGTTGAATAGATTGTATCTGTTGAACTAGATTATATCTGCAGTCATTTTGACTGTGCAACTACAGGACTCTGGTTGATGCTTGCCTTAAAATAAGTATTCTAACACAAAATTGGTGTTACTTTCATACCAAATAGGCAGAAAAAGCTGGAGAAACAAAAAAAATGGCAAGTCTGGGTATCTCAACTCCAACTCATGATAACCAGGTGACAGAACAGTTAATGAATAATCCAGAGAATTCCCAAAAATCACTACTGGTAATGCTATTGGTAAACATGGTGACTGAAAAGACTGAAAACCTGCAAAGGACTCAGTGTGAGCATGATAGGGAGCAAGACCAGGCAAACCAAAGATTAATACAAGAATCTCATGAGCATGAAGAAGCTACACAAAGATTAATAAAGGAATTGCAGCCAGGCGTCGGTGGCTTATACCTGTAATCTTAGCTACTCAGGAGGCTGAGATCTGAGGATCAAGGTTCAAAGCCAGCCAAGGCAGAAAAGTCCATGAGACTCCAATAAACCACTAGATAACCAGAAGTGGTGCTGTGGCTCAATTGGTAGAGCACTTGCCTTGAGCTGAAGAGTTGAGGGACAGTGCCCAGGCACAGAGTTCAAGCCCCACGACCGACCAAAAAAATAAAAAGTAAAGGAATTGTGTGAGAAGGCTGAGAACAGTCAAAGAGAAATACAGGAATTGCAGGAGTGTGAGGAAGTTAATCCAAGATTAATACAGAACTGCATGAGTGGGATGAGAATAGACAAAGATCAATAGAGGCATTCATGGAATCCATAAACAGCTGAAGGAATCCAGGGAGCCCACAAAAGGAATGCTGAATGGAGCCCATCAGAAGGAAAGGGAGTCCAAGGAAACCATAACCAATCAACTAAGTGATTTGAAAATGAACACTGAACACCAAATTAAAGAAGTAAAGAAGTTCATACAAGAGCTCCAACGAAGAATTGGAAGCCATCAGAACTGACCAATTAGAAGCAAAGGAAATAAAAAAAAGGAAAAGGTCCTCACAGTAGGTTAGACCATGCAGAAGATTGAATCTCGGAGATTGTAGACAGCCTAGATAATATAGAGAAAGAACATACAACTATCCAAGACAAATCCAAGAAATATGATAGAGATATCCAACATTTGGAAAACACCATCAGAAGGCTTAATCTGAGGATAATGGCTGTAGAGGAACACCTAGAGACAGAAGTTAATGGTCTAGGAAATTTATTTAACAGGATCCTAGCAGAGAACTTCCCAAACATGCAAAAAGATAGGCCTATTCAGATACAAGAAGCTTTTAAAACCTCAAATGGACCCGACCAGAACAGAACATCCCACTGTCACATTATAATCTGCACAGAGGGCTGGGAAGGTGGTTCAGTGGTAGAGCGCTTGCCTTGCATGCTCATGGCCCTGGGTTCAATTCCTCAGCACCACATAAGAAAAAAGAAAAAAGTCAGAAGTGGCGCTGTAGCTCAAGTGGTAGAGCGCTAGCCTTGAGCTGAAGAGCTGAGGGACAGCGCCCAGGCCCAGAATTCAGGCCCCACGACTGGACCCAAAAAAAAAACAAAAAACAAAAAATATAATCTGCACAGAATCAATTCAAACCAAGGAAAGGATCCTTAAAGCTGTCAAGGAGAAAAGATCAATCACCTATAAAGGGAAACCAGTTAGAATCACCTCAGATTTCTCAGCAGACACAATTAAAGCAAGAAGAGCCTGAAATGATGTATGCCGTGCCCTAAAGACAAACAACTATCAACCAAGAATACTGTACCCAGCTAAACTCTCCTTCATAACTGAAGGTCAAATAAAAACCTTCCAGAGCAAAGAAAAATTGAAACGATGTATCTCTGCCAAACCAGCCCTACGAAAGACACTTAAAGATGTCCTACACATAGAAAACCAACAAGACAACAATAAAGGTACCCAAACTGAGAATCCAAGAACCATAGGAAGAACCCAGCTGTTGCAGCCCCCAAGAAGGTGGATAACATGGCAGGAACTACCAAACACCTCTCCATCTTAATTCTCAATATTAATGGACTTAACTCTCCAATTAAGTGACATAGACTGTCTAGTTGGATTAAAAAGGAAGATCCTTCTATCCGTTTCCTTCAAGAGTCACACCTTGCCCATAAAAACAAACATATTCTGAAAGTGAAAGGCTGGAATAAAATCAACCAAGCAAACGGCCCCCATAAACAAGCGGGAGTTGCAATCCTAATATCAGATAAAATAGACCAGATTAAAATTAGCGAGAAGAGATACAGAAGTTTGCTACATATTAATTAAGGGATCTCCCCTTACAATTCTAACTATCTATTTACCAAACATCAGAGCACCCAAATTCATCCAAGAAACACTACTTCCCTTCAAATCTCGCATAGATGCAAAGACATTAATTGTTGAGGACTTTAACACACCACTATCCCCACTAGATAGATCAACTCGGCAAAAACTCAACAGAGAAACCGCAGACCTAAACAACTGTATAGATCAACTAGATTTAACAAGACATCTACTGAATATTTCACCCAGCAGTATCAGAATACACGTTCTTCTCAGCAGCACATTGAACATTTTCCAAAATAGACCACATTTTAGGTCACAAAGCAAACTTGTCCAAATTCAGAAACATTGAAGCTATGCCCTGCATTATCTCAGACCACAAGGGAATAAAAGTAGAACTCACCAAAAGCCACCAAAGAAAGTCCTGTAACACATGGAGGCTGAACAACACACTGTTGAATCACCAGTAGATCATAGAAGAGATTAGAAAGGAAATTCAAATGTTCATGATATTCAACAAAAATGAACACACAAATTACCAGCTCCTCTGGGACACAGCAAAGGCAGTACTCAGAGGCAAGTTTATAGCTCTGCGTTCCTACATCAACAAATTGGAGAGATCTGAATCCAACAATTTAAGGAGACATCTGAGCCTCCTTGAAAAAGAGCAGCAAGCTAAACCCCAAACCAGTAGATGGAAAGAAATAATTAAAATTAAATCAGAATAAAATGAATTAGAATCCCCCTGAAACATAGGAAGAATCAACAAAACAAAGACTTGGTTCTTGGAAAAAATTAACAAAATTGACAGACCCTTAGCAAATCTTATCAGAAAAAGGAGAACACACTCAAATAACATACTCAGAGATGAGAATGGAAACATCACCACAGAAACAACCAAGATTCATTGTAAGGACATACTTCTCAAACCTTTATGCTAATAAGTTTGAAGACGAAATGGACCTTTTCCTAGCAAATATCGACATGTGGAAACTAAACCAAGATGAGTTAAACTAACTTAACAGGCCCATATCAAGCATTGAAATAGAAACAGCAATAAGAGACTTCCCATCTAAGAAAAGCCCAGGATGGGATGGATTCACAGTGGCCTTCAAAGCAGAACTCACACCAACACTCTTCCAATTCCTCCATGAAATTGAGTTCACTACTGAACTCATTCTATGAAGCCATCAAACCCTCATCCCCAAATCAGGCAGGGACTCATCAAAGAAGGAAAACTATAGACCTATTTCTTTGATGAACATTGATGCAAAACTTCTCAACAAAATTTTGGCCACTTGACTTCAACAATTCATCCAAAAAATCATATACCATTATCAAACAGGATTCATTTCAGGGACGCAAATCTGGTTCAATATATGCAAATCAATTAATATAATTCATCACATCAACAAGAGCAAGGATTGATTATCTCAATAGATGCAGAAAGGCATTTGACAAGATCCAACACCCCTTTATGATGAAGGTTCTGTAAAAACTAGGAATCCATGGAACATTCCTCAATAAAGGCTGTATATGACAAACCCACAGCCAGCAATATACTCAACGGTGAAAAACTAAAGCCATTTACTCTTAACTCAGGAACGAGACAAGGATGTCCACGCTCTCCACTTCTATTCAATTTAGTATTAGAATGCCTAGCTACAGCAATAAGACAAGATGCAAACATAAAGGAGATCCAAATAGGCAAAGATGAAATAAAACTTTCTCTTTGTAGATGACATCATCTTGTATTTAATGAACTTCACTCCCAAATTACTCCAGCTGCTTCAAAACTTTGGCAAAGTAGCAGGATATAAAATTAACTCTCAAAAATCAATGGCTTTTCTGTACGCCAATAATGAAAAGAGTGTGGCTGAAAAAGGAAAGCAACTCTATTCATAATAGCCTCACAAAAAATAAAATACCTAGGAATTAACTTAACCAAAGAAGTGAAGTACTTCTATGATGAAAACTTTAAAAAACTGAAAAAGGAAATCAAAACAGAACTTAGAAAGTGGAAAAACATGCTCATGCATTGGAAGGATCAATTGTGAAAATGGCCATACTTCCCAAGACTATCTACAAATTCAGTGTGATGCCTATCAATATTCCAACCTCATTCTTCAAGGAAATAGAAGAGGCAATCCAAAAATTCATATGGAACAATAAAAGACTCCAAATAGCAAAAGCGATTCTTAACAGAAAGAACAGTGCTGGACGAATATCAATACCAAATTTCAAATTCTACTACAAAGTCATAGTAATCAAAAGAGCTTGGTACTGGCACAAGAACAGACTTCAGGACAAATGGAATAGAATTGAAAACCCAGAAATGATCCCACAGACCTATAGTCACCTTATCTTTGATAAGGGAGCTAAAAAAATAGAATGGAAGAAAGACAGCCTCTTCAGTAAATGGTGCTGGCAAAACTGGTTATCACTTGTAGAAAACTAAAGCTAGATCCTTATATATCACCCTGCATCAGAATCAACTCCAAAAGGATCAAAGACCTCAGAGACAAAGCAGGCACCCTGAAAACATTACAGGAATAGAAGAAACTCTAAAGCTCTTTGGCACAGGCTGAAATTTTCTTAATAGAGACCCAGAAACACAACATATCAAAGAAAGGTTGGACAAATGAGATTGCATGAAGGTGCAGAGCTTCTGCATGGCAAAGCATATAGTTAGCAAGATCAATAGAAAGCCCATGGATTGGAAGAAGATCGGATTGGAAGAAGATCTTCACTAGCCATACAACAGACAAGGGTCTCATATCTAAAATATACTTGGAACTCAAAAAATTAAATCCCTAACAACAAATCTTCAAAGAAACAACTGCCCAATAAATAAGTGGGCTAATGACTTAAAGAGAAACTTCTCTGAAGAGGAAAGAAGGATGGCCAATAGACTCATGAATAAATGCTCAAACTCCCTAGCCGTAAAAGAAATGCAAATCAAAACGATATTGAGATACCACCTCACCCCAGTTAGAATGGCTATAATCAAGAACTCTAATAACAACAGATGCTGGAGGGGACATGGTCAGAAAGGAATCCCACTGCATTGTTGGTGGGAGTGTAATCTTGTTCAACCACTTTGGAAAGTAGTATGGAGGTTCTTCAAAAGATTCCACATAGAGCTCCCCTATGACCCAGCAATCCCACTTTTGGGCATTTACCCAAATGATCACAAACAAGACCATACTAAAGCTACCAGCACAACTATATTTATTTCAGCATTATTTACCATAGCTAAGATATGGAACCAACCCAGATGCCCCTCAGTAGATGAATGGATCAAGAAAACGTGGTATTTATACACAATAGAATTCTATGCCTCCATCAGAAAGAATGTCATTGCCCCATTTTTTAGGAAATGGAAAGACTTGGATAAAATTATATTAAATAACCAGGCACAAAGAAACATAGGTCTCCTGGTTTCCCTTATTTGCAATATATGTCTGGGAAAAGCAGAAAAGTTCAGATAAGATGATGTTAAGCAAAATGAACCCCAAGATAGGGACACAAGTGGTTTTTTCTTCCTTGTTATTGTTTCTAATATATTTATATGGTACCACGTGATTTTTTTGTTTCTTTGTATGTACCTCCCCCATGGTATAACCCCTGTTTTCACTGTATTTGATGTTGGTATAATATGGGTACAGGAAGGTAAAAAACAAAATGCTTAAGGATACAGACTGACCCACTGAAACAGTGAGATGTACAAGATGCTATGTCAAAAAATTAACTTTTCAATTTAGGCGGGGTTGTGGGTGGGTGGGGGTGTAGTTGAGGAAGTGGGAAGGATGGGATGGTTGTGGAAAAGTAAAGGAAGAGGCAACAATGCTGGATAAATATACTCATTACCTTGCTCATGTAACTGTAACCCTTCTGTATAGTATTTTCACAATAAAAGTTATTTTTTAAAAAATGAGTGCTGGGCCCAGGGGCTCACAACTATAAATCCTAGCAACTCAGGAGGCTGAAGTGTAAGAATCATGGTTCAATTCCCAGGCAGGAAAGTCCATGAGACTAATCTCCAACTAATCACCAAAAGAACAAACAAACAACAAAAAAGCCAGAAGTACAGCTGTGGCTCAAGTAGTAGAACACTCTCATTGGACAATCAAGATCAAGCCCTGAGTTAAAGCCTCAGGGACCTGAGTTCACAGGTACATGGATGGAAGCACCACTCCATCAGCATGCAAACAAACAAGTCAGTAAAATTTGCATCACCAGATGTGGGGAGATTTGCTGGTTTTGGTCATTTCAGGAAATAATGATATTAACTGAGACTTTATTTGCTTGAAAACACAAGCTCCGTCCTGTCCTTTGCACTAAATTTGAAGGCAAGTATCAACATAAATAAATATACACACATCACAGACACTCAATGACTTCTTACTGAACTTTTAAGTATCATTTCAAATAAAATGTCTGAGGTGACTGTATGATAAGATAACAAAGCCAGGAGTGATGGCACTTATCTGTAATCCCAGCAAATAGGACTATGGATTCAAAGCAAGCCTGGACTATGGGCTAGGTGGTAACACCTTATCTCAAAAAATTCAACAACAAGCTTGAAAACTCCATGCCAAGAGAAAGAACCACACTGCTTTATGATTGTACCCAGGTGAGGTGGAGAGGCAAGTCAGAGAGACAGAAAGTAGATCAATGGCTCTCAGGGGCTGAGGAGAAAGAGATTGCTGAAAGCCTTTCTTGGTTAATCATGCCAATCACACAACAGTCTCTGTGTACAATCTTCTGAATAGACTAAATGCCACTGAAGCATACATATTGAAACCATCCGTTTCATGGAACATAAATTACATTTCAACAGTAACAGTCAAGAAAATGAAAAGGCAAGCCAGAGACTGGCTAACACTGTTGCCAAGACAAATTTCTTAATGAAAGATTTGTCTTTGAAAGAAAAACAATGGAAAAAAACAATGAAGCTTAAAACTGAATAAAACTATGCATAACAATGAGAATAGACAATTCATGTAAGAAATGAAAGTGAAATAAAATGTCTTTTGGAAAAGATACTTATACACTGGCCAGGAAGCCTGCAGTC
This sequence comes from Dipodomys merriami, assembly GCF_024711535.1. Lineage (NCBI taxonomy): Eukaryota > Metazoa > Chordata > Mammalia > Rodentia > Heteromyidae > Dipodomys > Dipodomys merriami. The sequence goes on along the minus strand of NW_027204048.1, from coordinate 712,012 downwards.
CACTGGCAACCCAGCTGTGCTAGGTCTAGTACCCTAGGGAGTCTACCTGCATAAGGGCTGCTCTGGCCATCCCAGTGTGGGGCCCTGAGCACCAAGGGGATCTACCCCTAGGAGGCAGAGTGTACAGCTCTGGACGCACAAGCTGAGCCTTAGGGAAAGCAGAGTATAGGCATAGTGCAGAGGGTCCTGGTCTCTGGTCAGCTCCAGGCAAGGAGCCAAGGTCTGAGGGAAGGTTAACAGGAGCCATGGGCCAGAAGAGGTCTTGGGGTAGACTGGGACAAGGGGCCAATGGCCAGTTGTGGTCGGGTCTCTGGGCGGTTGTCTGGCCAGGAACTAAGGGAAGCAGGACCAAAGTCCATGGCTTAACCAGCCTAGTGTCAGAGAAGCCCTTAGCAAGAGACTAGGGGCCAGAAAATGTATAGAGATAGCCTAGGTGCTAGTGGGTGCCAAATGGGGTGTGCGGCACTTGGGGACAAGTGGCCCAGGGAAGGCTGGAATCTCTCCAGGAGCCCAGGGATATGTACCTAGAGCAGGCCATATGAGTCTTGGGTCATCACCTTTGGGTGAGGGGCAGGCCGTCAGGTCCAGACAGCCAGGGTGAGGATCCATGACCTGTTGGGGTGTCGGAAATGCATGGTGACAAAAGCTTAGGCTGTGTCCTGGATTCCCAAGGGTGCAGAGGATGAATGTTTCAAGGTTCTGAGGGTACAGAAGCAAAAGAAGTTGTGGCAAAGGTGCTCATCCCCAGCTGGGCAGTTCCAGCCCTGCTCCTGGTACCCTCGAGGGATCACATCCCTAGCAGCACTTACACACCTCCATGGCTTGTCTGCTCCACTGCTTGGATGCACCCTCCTCCTTCCTGCAAGGATGGATGTTCGCCCCCACACACTGTCTTAGATATTTTGCCTACTAGACTTCTCCTCTGTCTGGCCACACAGGGCTGTGTAGCTCCATCTATCACTCCACACCACTCCCTGCTCTTCCACACCTGCTCCAAGCCACAACACTGCTTGGGGCTTCCATGTGTCCCCACCTTCCTCTGCTGCCCCTATGCTCCTATACTGCCTCACCACAATGCTCCCCTGCACTGTGTTTGGGGCCCACTCAGCATCAGTTCCAGTCTTCTACCCTGTGCTGGGACTGGGCCAAAGCTGGGCCTCCATGTGCTGAGGCTGCCATGCTACTCAAATGTTTCCTGGCTCCAAACCTTCCTCTCCACCCCACTTTGCCTGGAACAGCTACACTGCCCAGATGCTGCTCACCCAGACTCTGCTCTGCCCTGATGTTCCTCTGCCCTAAGTCCCTCCTTGAGTTTGGGGCCACTCCAGCAATCCATCAGCTGCTCTGCCCAGGGTGCAGATTCCTCTCCTCTCCTTCCCAGTCCACCCATTGCAAGATTCTTGCTTGTGCTCTAGCTAGACAAGATCTTTAATAGCCTTCCATGTGTTGATTAAAATTTGAGAACTAAATACTAAAAACATCCCAACTGAAGGCAATGGTAAACACTGAAGACTGGGTTGAAATATTGCAGAGTCATGTGAGATTTGCTCCTGACTGCTACAAACTGGCCTTGGGTCATGTGTAGGAGATCCATAAGGTCATGAGTTAGCTGTGGAAGTCTTCAGATTAGTAAATATAAACTGTAGTTAAATTTAGCAAAGACACAGATATAAGCTTGCCTGTGCCTTTATTTTTACCAGAAGACCTGTAAAACTACAGCATGTGTCTATAGCAACAGTAGGGCTTTCCAAAAAACATATTTCAAATTACTAAGTGAGCATGAATTATCTCTCTCATACAAGCTATGAAATCAGTCAGTTGTGAATTATAATGGAACTGGCTAGCACCTTCATAATTCAAAGGTCTTTGTTTCTACTAGACACCCTTATATTCAAGACTTTTTAACAGACACAAATTTCTTTTCCTGGTTAAAGCTGACAAAAACCTCTCTTTTAGGAAGGTAGATTTCCTTTTCCTCTTAAATATAAAAATCTTAAGTATTTCAGCCCTTTGATTTGGAGTGGAAGAAATTTTAATTGTACTACTCAAAAGCTGCAATCCCTGGATTATATATAATGATTTGTAGATTTATCTTTCATGGTAATTGACTGTAAGATTTTTATTAAAAAATAGCCAGTAGGTTGAATGCTGAATGAAGTCAGTGGGAAAGAAATGGCCATTGTGCAGAGGTATTAAATTTTTAGAAAAATAATGAAATTTTACCTACAAGACAACTGAGCATATGGGTGCTACAGGAGACTGAGGCTGCTTAGAGGGCTTAGGTCTATCAGAAAACCACAAACTAAGATTGCATCTTATCTATCAGCAGAGTAGCTTCAGCTAAGGGGGGAAGGTGGGGGGGGGCTGTGGAGACTAAGTGGGACAAGGATAAAACTTTCTATGAACTTCTTTCTCTTCAGTAAAGGCTTACCTTGCAGCTTAGGGCCATTCAAGGCAGTTGGTTCCTAAAATTTCAATCTCTCAAGTATACCCACAGAGCAAGAACTCACAGTCTTCATCTGCCCTCACCTCGCTTGCTTTTTTATACCTCAATGTTTAGTAACACTGTGATACCTAACCCAGCACTGCCCTTATCTTGTTTTCTGTACCCACTACAAAGGAGATGAGAGAGTCTTTCTCTTTCCAGAAAAACGACCTGGATGTAGTCTTTCTTGTTGCACATCCTTGTTCCTAACGTAAGTGTTTATAAAAGTGTTTAATGTATTTTTCTTGTATTGGGTAGTATAGGGATAAGAATTTAACTGGTCATTATTAAATTTCCTTTACAATAAACTAATTTTATAATTTTTCTTTTAAAGCCACAATAAAGAACCAATTGTGTAGCTTTGTTTAGGGAAGTTCATTTCTAGACCAAGCAAGTGGCTGACCCAGGTCTAGTGGGGTGAGGAGTCCAAACCAAGGGCTAGACCCTTGGCCACCTTTTGCCAGCCTTGGACACCTGTCCCTGCCAGTCAGAACTCTTCCAACCCTCTCCTAAGAGACAGGCTTCCTGAAGCCACAGGCTAAGGAAGCTGGTATTGTGCCCACAGAGGTATCCACCTGGCAATGCTTGCAGGTAGCCCCGAGCTCTCAGGCTCTTAGAGAAGCTCTTCAGCCTTAGGAGGAAAGGCAGATATCCCCTCCCCAACCCCTCCCCAGAAAAGAAGGTGGGAGAGGAGCTACAGGGAGGGGTGCAGTTGCCCAAAGGGAAGAAATGGGCTAAAGGGCAATTAGCCCAGTGGTGCTCAGGGCATTCACAACTGTGAGAGTAGCCTTCGGTACCATAGACCTCCCTGCCTTCCTCCCTTCTGCACCACACACACTGCAGCAACCCTACATGCCCACTGCCCCCAAACCCGCAGGCCCTTGCAGCAGCTGCACCTCTTGCCCTGAGACTAACATCTTCTCACCAAATGGCACTGACCACCCTTTCCCCTACTGAATTACTCTGCAGGTCAGCCCTCTGTAATATTCTAGGACCCAGGACCCCTCCACATTGCCCAAGGTGTTATGCTGTATAGAAATGACCGAAGTCCATCCTGTTAGCATGTCCTCCCCCATTTTGGTTTGACAGCCTCCATCCTAGGTTCTCTGCCCTCTCCCCCAAATCAGGTCCAGGCCTGGCCACAATTACCCATACTCAACCTAAACTGCACTTATCTCCAGCAGCCAGCTGTGGCCACAGAGCACTTCCTGCCTTCAGTGGAAATTCCCACCTGCAGTCTCCCTGTCCCTGCCTCCATGGCATAGCTGCTTCTTCAGTCTTAGTACATGAATCAAAGAAACTGACCTTTGGCACAGCTCTCACCATTTTCTCTCACCATCACCCGGCTGAGTTGCTGACCTACAAAGGACTACATATGATGCCACCCTCTCACACTCTCTCCCTTCAGGTATCACTGGTAGAGGACACTACTTTAACCTTGCAGCCTGCCCTCTGCTAAATCTAGCCTCTCAATTACCTATTTTAGATGTAGAAGCCTTTGTGCTTTCTACAAGGGAGTTTTCTACAATGGCTGTAAACTCTTTACCATACCAGGCTATGATTTTTTGCTTGCTTTCTTTAAGCACTTGTATAATATAACACGGAGGATCCTCCTTGGAATCCTTACAGGACCACATACATTATAATATTTAGTTACACCTAGCTCTAATTACAAACTGCTCTAACTTTTGTTTAAGACAGGAATTAGAATTAGCACATGTGCTTGGGTCTTCCTTACTTCTGGTATGCAAACCCATGTTAGATATACAAAATCTGACTATTTTCTCCTCCAGCCAAATTAATAAACTAATTACTTATGCTGATTCTTATAGCTGGGGAACACTCCCATATAAAGAAGTCCCAGATGCACTGATTCTGTACACCCCCAGGGTTATAATCCTAGAAAACAGAACCTGTGCTCAAGTTCAAAACTGCACTCACAAATGTCAATGACTAAAAAGGGGTGATTTTACTTGTGCTAGTTATGAACCTATCTTATATACAACAGGCCACATCCCCCTACCGACTGGTTGGTTCTTTATCTCTGAGGGGTATACCTTTAATTACATTCCCGCCAGTCTGTCCCAAAATTCCCATGGCTGTTTAAGTCATTTGGCCATTGTGTTACCCCTAAAGGAGGCTTTTGAGCCTCATCACACCCGAAAGAGTAGAGGTCTAGTGATGGAGCAATCCTGCACTGATGAAGTACACTTGCTAGATAAGGCAGAATATAATGCCCTCATCTTTTCTCTGGTCCAAATGCCAGGACTGGCAGTTGTGGTCTATAAAGGTGTCATGTGCCTGGCATGTGTATTGGCAAAAAATATTAACTACACCTCCACTGCCATCCCCATGCTAAATCAAGAACAGCACAAACAAGGACAAGCTATTTTGGACAACCATGCTGCCACTGATTTATTTACTTTTACTGCACTACCAGGGGTGTGAGGAGGTAAAAAACATGTGCTGTTTTAATCTGACCAACAATAGCTATACCATCCAAGAGGAAATCAAACATCTTAAAGGGCCTGCAAAAAAGATCCAACAGGGTAAAGGAAGGTGGAACCTATCTAGATGAATTACTCCATGCCTTTAGTCTATCTTGGGCTCACTAGCAGTAATTTTTTGCCTTTTTACTAATTGTGCCTTGCCTACTCAGGTGTCTGTTAAACATCCTTATGGGAAAGATGAGGATCTACATCAATCAGACTGTCAACCAAATGCTCCTGGGAGGGCACTCGGTCAGTCAGCAAATTACTTCACCCATTCTCAAGAAGCTCCAGGGAATATCAATACCAAATTTCAAACTCTACTACAAAGCCATAGCAATCAAAACAGCTTTGTACTGGCACAAGATCACACCTCAGGACCAATGGAATAGAATTGAAAACCCAGAAATGAACCTACAGATATAGCCATCTAATCTTCGATAAGGGAGCTAAAAAAATAGAATGGAAGAAAGACAGCCTCTTCAGTAAATGGTGCTGGCAAAATTGGTTAACTACATGTAGAAAACTAAAGCTAGATCCTTATATATCACTCTGCACCAGAATTAACTCCAAATGGATCAAAGACCTTGGAGTCAAAGCAGGCACCCTGAAAACATTACAGGACGGAATAGGAGAAACTCTAGGTCTCTTTGGCACAGGCCGAAATTTTAATAGAGACTCAGAAACGCAACAAATCAAAGAAAGGTTGGACAAATGGGATTGCATGAAATTACAGAGCTTCTACATGGCAAAGACATAGCTAGCAAGATCAATAGAAAGCGAGATCTTCAGAAAGCCCACGGATTGGGAGAAGATCTTCACTAGCCATACAACAGAGGTCTCATATCTAAAATATGAATGGAACTTAAAAAATTAAATCCCCCAACAACAAATCCTCAAAGAAACAATTGCCCAATAAGTGGGCTAAAGACTTAAAGAGAAACTTCTCTGAAGAGTTAAGAAGGATGGCCAATAGACTCATGAAGCAAATCAAAACAACATTGAGATACCACCTCACCCCAGTTAGAATGGCTATAATCAAGAACTCTAATAACAACAGATGCTGGAGGGGATGTGGACAGAAGGGAACCTTACTTCATTGGTGGTGGGAGTGTAAACTTGTTCAACCACTTTGGAAAGCAGTATGGAGGTTCCTCAAAAGACTCCACATAGAGCTCCCCTATGACCCAGCAATCCCACTTTTGGGCATTTACCCAAATGTTTACAAACAAGACCACACTAAAGCTACCAGCACAACTATGTTTATTGCAGCATTATTTACCATAGCTAAGATATGGAACCAACCCAGATGCCCCTCAGTAGATGAATGGATCAAGAAAATGTGGTATATATACACAATGGAATTCTATGCCTCCATCAGAAAGAATGACATTGCCCCATTTGTTAGGAAATGGAAAGGCTTGGAAAAAATTATATTAAGTGAAGTAAGCCAAGCCCAAAGAAACATAGGTCCCATGGTTTCCCTTATTTGCAATATCTAGTATATGTCTGAGTCAAGCAGAAAAGGTCAGATAAGGTGATGTTAGGAAAATGAACCTATGTATTCAAATGTTTTTGTTCTTTCTGGGTAATGTCTCTTTATGGAGGTATACTTCACCCTTGATGAAACATGTCAATGAAAACCATTTTAAAGCTGCACCATCACTACATATGCATCCAGGTAGTGCCTCCACTGAGATCAGTCCCAATAACCCAGAAGATTCCCAGCTTGGACTCAAGGAACTTCAACTTCCTATCACTCTAGTTTGGTGTCACCTTTTATAACACTTCAGGTATACAGAATCACAAACCTTATGAATTAAAGCTTGACCTCTCAGCACAAGTTGCTCCCATGGCTGCTCCTCACTGCTCTGGATGTTACTCCATGGTGCAGATGTACAATGCTCACATTTCCTGTCACCTATTGACACACACCTGAGTATCCCACTCTTTGGGTGATACTACAAATAAAGTTCATATAAACATCTTTGAACAAGTCCTCATGAGGCTGCATTGTAGTTTGGATAAATATTTAGGACTAGAATTGCTAGGTTACATTCTAAGTGCACAAAAAGCTGCCCATCTATTTCCAGAGTGATTGTACTATTTTCAATGCTCAACAGCAATATGCATGCTCTGTATTATTCTCTGCAACAGAGAAATGATCACTCATTCATGGTGTCAGTCTGTGTCAGTTGGCACCTCTCCTTTGGGGCCTGTGACTACACAGTACAACCTGGCAGAAATGAGCTTGCTCAATTCCCAGCAGCTGGATGGCAAAGACAGAGAGGAGAGAGAGCACCACTATCCTCATCATGGGAACACACCAATAACGTAACATCCTTCCACCAAGCCCTACCTCTCAAGGATCCCACCCCTTTCACTACCATCATGAGTCTTTGAGGGATATTCATCCCAGTTGAGCACTCTGTGACCTTAACACATGACTCCCCTAATGACTACTGCTGCTACAGCTTTTTGTGTCCTTATTTAACAATCATATACCAAAACTTACAAAGCAACTGTTCAAAAAAAAGCTTTTGTCCTTTTTCGGTAGTGCTGGGGCTCAAAGCCTAACAGGTGTTAGGCAGATGCACCACCACTGAGCCCATCTTCTGCCTTTTCTAATCTGGCCTTAGCAAGTGCTGAGGTCCTGAGTTCAATCCCCAATACTAGAGAAAAGAAATTATTATATGGTTTTGGTATACATCTTCAGCCAGATACACAGAAACACACATTGCCAACACTTTGTCTATAGCCTGTCCTTTTGTTACCTCCCTTTGAAAACAAACTAAAGTTTAATGCATCCTATTTTTCCCCATGTATAACTAATTCATGTTCTGTATGTACTTCTTGACAAACATCAGTTTTCAGAGTTCTGACTTCTCTCTATAGGCCTACATGTCATTTGGAGTTTTGTTTGGTATATAGGCCACAGTTCAGGCTCATCCCCTTCCACACAGATGTCCTGTATTATACCACCATTTAGAGTAAAAGTCGTTCTCTCACTGAATTATTAAGACATTTTTTATTAAAAAAATAATGAACACCATATTCTTCAATTACTTCTGAACTCTCCATTCTGTCCTACTCATTTACCCATCTTTGTCCCAGTATCTCACTGTCCCAAGTACTTTGTAATGTGATAGCGAATTGAACAGAATGCTTCTATTTTATGATTAAGCGCCATCCTGTCACATACACTTTACTTCCTCCAAGTACCATCCTTATCGCCATGCATGCAACTTCCCTATCCCATCATGTACCCTTTGCTTCTTCCTCCCCACTAGTTCCTGCTTGTTCAGGGATAATAGATAATAAGCTTCAAGAAACAGTTTCATTCCCATTTGAATTGGTAAGCTTCAGAAAGAGCCTAGTTTTAGGAAATGGCTTGGTTTGGGTAGATGAACACAATGTACCTAGATTCGATCATATTATTTCCTACTTGCTTGCTTGAAACTGTAGATTAGTAAAAAAGGGTGTTTCCAAACCTTGAGTGAGGTGCTATATTAACCTGACTTAGTTGGAAGGTGGGCAATTACATTAGGGTACCTGCCACCTGAGTGTGGCTGCCAGACAGCTTACAAAGACTTTCCATTGGCTATACATTTTGTCTGAGTGGTGGCTCTTGGGGATTCCCCATTGCATTAACTTTTTTTTTTGTTGGTCGTGGGGCCTGAACTCTGGGCCTGGGCACTGTCCCTCAGCTCTTCAGCTCAAGGCTAGTACTCTACTACTTAAGCCACAGTGCCACTTCTGGCTTTTTCTGCTTATGTGGTACTGAGGAATCAAACCCAGGGCTTCATGCATGCAAGGCAAGCACTCTACCACTTCCCAGCCTACATGAACATTTCTTGAACTTGTTCCTTTTCTAAATTATCCTGCCCATTCCAGATCCTACATATCGATAAGAACCGGAGAAATCATAGTTTGTTAATTTCTACCCAAAAAATTTCTGCTAGGACATGGTCAAATAAACTGCCACTCTGGCAGCACTAGAAATTCACTATATGAATGTAGTACCTTGTGATACCATGAGGCAGATCTGGCCTGTGCACAGCTGCTACAACTCTTGAGATCCCCAGTGATGACACTTGCTGTGTGTTGCTGAGCTGGCTGATGAGGGGCAGCCCATGGAAGTCTCAGATTAGGGCTGGGCCCCAGAAAGCCAAAGGCTAGATCAAAAGGCTGGAGACCCTAAAGAAACAGAGGCCAAGGCAGTGTTGATCATCAGTGGCTTACATAGCTGCTCATACCTACATGATGAAGCTACCATGAAAACCAAAAAACACAGGGTTCAGAGCACTCCCACAGTACTCTGAGTCAAAGGAGACTACTGAGACAAAGGAGGTGCCCTTCACCAAAGCAGTTTACAAATACATTGTATCTTTTTTTTGGGGAGGGGATCAAGTCATGGGGCCTGAACTCTGGGTCTGGGCACTGTCCCTCAGCTCTTCAGCTCAAGGCTAGCACTCTACCACTTAAGTCACAGCGCCACCTCCGGGTTTTTTCTTTTTGCTTATGTGGTGCTGAGGAATTGAACCCAGGGCCTCAGGCATGCAAGGCAAGCGCTCTACCACTGAGCCAACTTCCCAGCCCCACATTGTATCTTGATCAATGTTACCCCTTTCAACATTCTTACCCACCCTTCCCAGCCCACCCAACCCCTTTCCCTTACATGATTTTAGGCTATGTATTGAAGTTTTTGTCAATAACAAATAGTTTATGTATACAATGCATCTTGATCTATGTCACCACTTAAACATCTTCACCCTCTTCCAACCCACCCCCCCTTCCCTTACAGTTATCAATTCTGTGGTATATTCACTGAATTCTTGAGTGCATCACTCCACCATATTAAGCAAAGTGAGCCAGACCTTGAGAAACACAGCATAGTTTCCCTCATGTGGTAGCTAGAATGTGCCTAGTAATCTACAAGTAAACACAATAGTGGTAAGAAAGGGGTTACAAATGAATTAACTGAAGTGTAAAGGACTCTATGGAGAGTACAAATAGTGTAATTCTTTAAAAAGACTAAGTCAAAGCCAATAAAATAAGTACCAGCAAATGGGTACCTGACCTGCAAGAGGGGAGGGTGGGGCCAAGGAGAGGGGCAGTTCATGGTTTTGATGTTACTGTAAACTGGATGTCCTTTGAGCAGCTCACTGCTACTATATGTAAATACAATCTATTTCTGTCCCTTGGTGCTGGTACCTGTGAACTGTTAACCTTGCTAACTATTGCAAATAGCTTTTTATTGATACCTGGGGAATTCCTACAAAATTATGTAGTCTCTAAATAAGAGACAGTTTTACATTTTTTATCTGGTTTGTCATGACCTTCTTCCCCTTACCTGACTGCACAGGTAAAGATGTTCAGTACACCTTCTTCTCATCCTTAGTGTCAATCATCTTGGCAGCAATCCATTTTAAATTCAATAGAATAGTCTCTTTATATCTTTCTAACTACCCTGTGTCTCACACCTGTAATAATAGCTATGTAGGAGTTTGAGATCTAAGGACTACAGGTTGAAACCTGCAGTAACAAAGTCTATGAGGCTCTTATTTCCAATTAACCACAATAAAGGCCAAAAGTAGAGCTCACATGGTAACAGCTTTGAGCAAAATAGCAAAGGGACAGTGGTCAGGCCCTGAGTTCAGGCATAATTACTAGGAATCAATCAGTTATAGAATTTCCCTTCTTTCCCATGCACTCAGATTTCAATCATAAATGAGTAGCATTTTTCTAAAACTGTGAGATATGTGCATGCCCTTGCCTTATTCTACTATAATAGCTAATTTTCTATAGAATAGCAGCTGCATTCCTGGATGAACAGTACTGTCCCCATCTTTCCTACAGGACTATCTCCACTTTTCCTTCAGATCTCCTACATAGCTCCTGTGTAGTTAATAACTGCCTTTGGTCATCTACTTTCCATTCTTGTCACTCTCAAGACAAACCACCCTATGAGACCAAGTTCATCATATGGCCATTGCCCATGTTTGCCCTGCACTTTAAATCCTTCAGCCACCACCCAACACCAGGCTCACGCCAGGCCCCTGCTGTCCCATGTCACAGCATCATACATACCTACTACATTCCCCACCCAGTGACTCAAGGTCAGGCCCAAGCTCCCCAAGCCACATGACCTTGTGTTCAGGACAGCTTGAAGCAGTCATGAGACAGACAGTCCAAAGCCTCTTCCTCATGCTTTACTCTAACTGACCTACTCGGCCAACTTGCTCATCTGCCTCCACCTCCCTAATCCCTCTGGATGTCTCAGACACAGAAATCCATATTGTAAAGATGACCAGTGTCACACTGTGGGAAATGATGTTAGGGTGGAGTGCTGTTCCCAATCCAAAGTTGAGGGCACAGAGCCCTGTGGGAAGCCAGAGCTTTGCCGCAGAAAAGAGCCACACTTACTTCATGTATCTTTCTGATGAGGACCCCAGGGACAAGGGTCCCTAGAAAAGGGAAGGAAACAGACCAAAGCAGCTATGTGCTGCCCAGATGCAGGCAGACTCTGGGACAAAGACTATTCACACTCCAGTTAGCCACACCTCTGGAGTTAGCTGAAAGCAGTGGGGCTGAGGAAAGTCTGCAAAAGATGACCACATAAAAAAGCCAGATCAGCTGGGCACTGGTAGATCATGCCTATAATCCAACCTCATGAGGTTGAGATCTGAGCATCATGGTTCAAGCCAGCCTGGGGAAGGAAAAGTCGGTGAGAATCATTATCTCCAATTAAACACCAGAAAACTGGAAGTGGCATTGTAGCTCAAGTAGAGCACTAGCCTTGCCCAAAAGAGATCAGAGACAGTGCCCAAGCCCCAACTTCAAGCCTCACAATCAACAACAAAAAGCCAAGATCACAAAGGGAGCAGTGCCACCCAGCAGTAGCCATACATCAACATACACCAACAATTCTGGGTCAGACTACCCCAAATAACCCCTAAAAGACCCAATAAGAGGCAATGTGCTCAAAATGAATGGTAACCCCTCTGACAACTAAAGATCATTAAAAAAACGTAAGTAGAAGAAAGAGCCAGGTGCCAGTGGCTCATGCCTTTAATCCTAACTACTGAGGAGGCTGGAGATGTGAGAATAAAGGTTCAAAGCCAGCCCAGGAAAGAAAGTCTGTAGACTCTTATCTGCAATTTACCACCAAAAAAGCTGAAAGGGGAGCTGTGGCTCAAGTGATAGAGTGCTAAAAAAATCTAAGAGCAAAAAAATCTAAGACTGCCCAGGCCCTGAGTTCAAGCCTAGTACTGGCACACACACATGCATACACACATGCATGCATACACACACACACACACACACACACACACACACACACACACACACACACACACACACACACACACACACACATCAAGGCCATATTTGCAGGCCACAAATGCGGGTTGCTTTGAGGCAGCTTTAGGAGTAGGTCCCTAAACTAGCTGTCATGCATACCTGTACATGACTTGCCAACCCGCTAATGTGCAACTTCTCTTGCAGGGACACAAGCCACAGTAGAGGGACTAAATTTTCCCTTGCTTCTACCCCTTTCACCCAGTCCCAGCCCCATGCTCAATCTCATTCGGCACAAGCTTCTCCTTGCCCAGAAGGATTTAAGGTACCCTGAAACTGCTGACCTCCCACCCCCAAGAAAAGCAAGAAGGAGGGGAAAAGTCTGCTTTTTTCTCTAAACTCCATGGGATTTGTTTGTTTGGGGAGTACCTAAGACTCAACACTGTATTACTTAGGCTGCCATGGAAGTCCTAAGCTTAAGAAGTCCTCCTGCCTCACCCTTCCAAGGACCTGGGACTATAGGTATAACACCTTAAAGTGGAAACCTTCTTTTTTATTGCCCTCCTTGGTGCTGTGACAAGAAGCATATGTGATCTGAACTCAGGGCCTCATATGCTGTGCACATGCCCTGGCTGCCCTCAAGCTCAAGGTGATTCTGCTGAGACCAAATTTAGTAGGTCTGCCTCCCCCATGAGAGTATAACATGGGAGTGGAGCTCAGGTCTACTGAGTTCAAGGCTAGCAACAAGTAGGACACAGTGGGGCTGCACAGGAGATGGGCACATAGCAGCATTCAGGCTTCCAAAATACTAGCTCCCTGCAGCACAACAAGTGAAGCACAGAAGAATCTTCCCTGAACAGAAGCCACTTCCCAAGAAGCTTCTGGAGACCAGGGCCATCACAAGGTTTACTCCTTCTAACCCAGAAAGCCCAGTCAGGCCAGGAGATACTTCCTTAGGACAGGATGTGATCTTGCCAGCTCATCACAGCAGGAGCCAGGAGCAATTTTGTGCTCTAGGAGAGGGGGTGCCTCATCATCTCAGGGAACCTTATCACCTGGGGGAGGTCTCACTCCCTTGGAGGGTCTTGACACCTGGGAGGAATGATACTTTTTTTTTTTCATTTTTGGTACCAGTATCAGAAGTTTTGCTAGTTTTTTGGAGACAGTTTCCCAGACTTCTCTATCTTGATTGGCTTAAAAACATCACTGTCAGATCCTCTGATCTCAGTCTTCTAAATAGCTGGGATTACAGGGAGGTGTTTCCAGACACTAACAGATACCCTTTCCTCAGTGAAGACAATAGAGAAGCACAAAATCCATCTCCTCCTTCCTGCTCAGTCCTGGAGGAGACACAGGCAACCCTACTCAGAACCTAGAACAGGATGGAGGGGAAAACATAAGACTTGATGCTGCACATGACCTCCTAAGGACCAGCCATACTTGTAACAGGGCTCTTGGGCAAAAAAATAGTTGCAAAGGACTCAAGAAAAAAGTGGAAATTCCAGCTAGCTGTAGAAACCTATGATATTTTGGCCAGAGCGGCAGCTCCTACTGCCTGACGCACAGTGCCATGTGGCAGACACTGGACACACCAGTATGCCATCTACTCAACAGGGCTAGTCCATGTGGGCACAAAGGGCCTGTGTCCTTCCTAATAAGAAACAAGACCCAGAGGTTTCTCACTAGGCCAGAGTGGCCCCCGGGGCAGAAGGAATACCTGTGAGTAGTTAACTTTCACAGAGAAGAGGAAGAAATATCCAGTAACAACCTGCTGGGACAGCCTCCATAAGCCTGTTCTGCAGGTGGAGTTCAAAGGGGAACACTGTCCCAGAATGCACCCTCTGAGGTCTCAAGGCAAAAAGAATTCAAGAAGTATGCCAAGAGACAGAGAAATGAAGGCAGTTCTGCCATGGGCTGGTGGCAGATTTCTGAGGACAATGCAGTTCTTTTTTTTTTTTTTTTTAAATTGTATTTTATTTTATTTGAGAACATACTGTACAGGGGGGCTACAATTACATGGGCAGGATAATGCATACATTTCTTACCAAGGACAATGCAGTTCTACAAGACAGTCTTAATCCTGGCCTCCTTTCCCAAAATATCAGTAAAGATAACCAGGGAGATGGAAATCTTAAATCCTGAGCACACAAAACAAACTCCATAGGACTGGGTCCATGCTCAGTGGCTCATCTGGAAGGATGAGTGTTTCACCTCCCTGTGACCGATGGGAAATTATTAGTCTGCAGATCACAATGGAAGGGCAAGCAGAGCCTATGCTGGAGAACATAAACAGCGGAACACTAGACAGAAGGGAAGGGCAATGGGAATAGCCCTGTGCCGTATCACAACACTAGCACTTAGGGGCAGGCCACCTAACAACTCCAACCTACAGCCCACTCTATATCCAGCTGTCGATCAACAACAGTACTCTAGTCCTAAATCTATCCCCTCTCCACTGTTTCACCAGCAGCTTCTGAAAAGACAACAACTATGGACCTCCTCATCACAGACCAAACAATTATCATGTAAAACCGACAATGACAATGACAAAGCTAAGTCCATTCTGTGCCTGCCTGAGCTCAGACATAGGAATGTTCCAAATCTGCTTCAAAGTAGTCTTGCTGGTCTGAGTTGCTAAAGGTCCATGCCATACTTCAGCCTCAATCCATCCTGGTCTCACAGATTCAAGTGCAAATCAGGAAAACCTGGTGGCCACAGGGCAGATCCAGTCCTGAACCCTGAGATCCATTGCTCTCCATCTTCCAGCTATCTTGCAGGATGTCAAGTCCCATACAGATGGATTTAATGCCACAGCCAAATTTCCCCCAACCCCAGGACAAGCTAGGACCGGCAGGCCTAGAGGATCAGGCAAGGGGCAGTACTTGCCCACACGCTTGCACATCACCAATCCATAGTCCAGAAAGGTAATCCTCACTGGTCCTTTGGAATTAAAGCAGGGCATGAGGACCATGTGCATTGGATCAGCCTCTAATGGGGTGCCCAGCACAGGATTGTGATTAGTGCTTCTTAAATTTACAGAGCCCTCTATGGGCCAGCAGATACAGGGTGAGTAACTTTTCATCATAACATCATTACACACAGGTATAATATGAGCACTCAGTGTGAGCAGATGCTGTTACCACTCCTCACTGTGCAGATAGAACAGATGTCATACAGCCAACAAGCATTCCTGCAGGACTTCACATAATGACTTTAGAGATCTAAACCTTTTCAAAATTAATTTCAAAGCTAATAATACTATGGGCAAAGAAAAAGAAAGGTACTTGGTGTGGAACCATCTTGGCACCTGATAGACAAGCTGGATTTGAGGCACAGCACAAGGGTCAGAGGCTCTGTGGTACCCCCAAGCTTTCAGCTGTCCTGAAAGAACAGACTCTTCACCATCCAAATGGGGAAGGATCAGGAACTTTCAGTGAGGTAGGGATGGCTGACAAGGGCCAAAGTGGTGGACAGACACTAGCTATCTTCTGGACTGGGACAGGATTTATTTACAGTAGCCTGGTGCATGCTGGGCACAGTAGGCAAGGCCAGCAAGAATCACCAGAAGGACAGTAGAGGGAAAGGCAGATGACCCCAGGCAGAAGCCAGCAGACCTAGTGCAACTCAAACTTGTTGTACAGTAAATAAGAAGAGGCTTCTCTGACCCTCAGTTTCTTTTGTGCTCATAAGGCAATGTTTCAATGCTGCCAGCATGGGCATTTACCCTCAGAACACCAGCCAAGTACCAGCAGAGGCTGGGAGAAGAAACACTGAAGTGCCTATCACATCTCTCTCACAGATACCATGTGCCTTTCCTACCCTAAGCTAGGTCTCTGCTGCTCTGCTAAGGCAACTGCATATATTCAGCAGCTTCAATAAATCAGTCTTTTACTGCTGCACATGAGAAATCTAAAATGGGTTAAACACAAGGTACCAAATAGGCTAAACACAAGGTACCAGCTTGGCCATGATCCTTCTGGAAGCTTCAGAGTATCCATCTACTGTTTTCCAGCAGCAAGAGGAACCTCTATCCCTTGGCTCAGGGACCCTTCCCACTCTTCTCACAGTTGGCAACAGCTGGGGCAGGCCTTCCTCCCCACTTCCCTGAGGCCACCTGGCCCACCCAGACAACTCAGGATCATCCCTGGCCACATTCTAGTTGACAGGCAAACTCATAGTCATACATTCCCACCAGCACAGTAGCAGCCAAACTTCAGGTGAGCAAGTTTTGAGTGACTAAGATGACCAGGGTCATTTGGACAGGACAGAAGGCAACCCCATAGATACAGCTCACCCACTTGGCCCTTACCTCACAGGCCCTCTGTGAAGCCTACCCTGCCTTCACCAGGAGTGCCTCTGGGTGGCACCTTTGTCATCCACTTCTAGAGCAGCCCTGCCCATCACACACCAGAAGCCATGTCCTTGGCACCTCACTACCATCCAGTCCTCAGTTTCCTGACAGCAGGATGTGCCTGTCACCCAAGATACCTCCTTGACACTTAAATCTGCCGCTGCTGCTGCACAAGCAACACACCCAAATAACTGCAAGGACAGGACAGGCTTTCCCTTATTGTATCTTTCTCCTTAGGATTCAACAAGTCACTGAACAGGATGAGTAAAATATTAAGACCAGCCAAGTCAGTCAGCCAATCAATAAGCCCAATGCAGCCACTTCTGTCTAGGTGCCGAGTCAAGTCAAGGGAACAAGGTGACACAGAGGACCAATGGCTGTATAAAGATTCTGAGGAGAGCCCAAGGGCTCAGAGGGAGAGATAAAAGTCAGGAAGATGACAAAGAAGGCAAAGGAGGACTTCGCCAGCAAAGAGAGCAGGGAAGGTAGACAGCCAGCTGACTGAGACCTCTCCCACAGTGTGAATGCTCTCCTACAGGCAATAGAAGCCACAGGAAGGAGCTAAAGGCACCATTACTCCAGCAAAGCAGCACAGCCTGATGCGGGTCAGGTGGCCTGGCCTGGAGACACAATTAAGTTGTATTCTGGCAGTTCAATTCTGGGACAATCCAAAGCCTACTGGGTATTGTCTCTGATGGCTACTCACCCCTCAGGTGTCCAGAAGTTTCCATCATCAGGATGTGAGCCTCCCAAAGCAATTGGTTTAGCCCAATTGGCCAGCAAAGAGTCTGTGCACTGTCTCATTGGGACACACAGGGACAATCAGCTAATACCATCTCATTCTACATAGCGCATCCCAGCTAAGAAAGGCCTGGAGTAACAGGAGAGCAAGGCCATCAGCTTTCTACAGGACCCACATGCAGGCTGATGTAAGGCAACTCATCTTAACTTTCTGCTCAAGGTCTTGTTTCTTGGCTGGCCTGCAGATTTTTGATCTTCTGATTCTCTTCTTGTCATTGTCTATAGAAAGGAGAGTATGTCACATGCAAGGCCAGCTCCCAGCATGGACCATACATGATTATTTCAGGAGAATGCCAAGTCCAGGACTAGCCCCTATACCAGTACTGTGGCCTCCACATCCTCATCTGCATGGGACAATGGGTGCCATCCTGGTATAGCTACTGGTATCCAGGGGCCCACTGGGGCCTGCCCACTCCTTTCCTCCAAGGAAAAATGCTCTTCAGATAATAACTGCTCAAGGTGAGGGTCAGCTCTTGGGGAAAGCATGTGGCTTTCCACATGCCACATGCCCATGCATGATTTTTATGTCTTCTGCCCCTGGAATGTCTTTTCCAGCCAATGGCACTGGACCCAGGGGAAATCCATACTCATGATAATCCTTCTATGGAATCACACTCCAAGAAGACACAGCACCTCAAGATGGAGGAAAGGAAGGAGCTCCAGTTCTAGCTCAGAAATATTAAGATGCTACCCTGTTCTGACAATTAAGTGTCCTGGCTTCAGAGAACTCAATGTGGATCCCTCCTGCAATCTGTGGATGAGAACTGCACTGCAGGACTTAGTGCAAGGCAGAGTCCCAGGCCCCTCCCCTGTGCATCAGGCCCAGCTCCTGCTTTTCAAACCCCAGGCATGTCACCTGCACCTCCTGGTCCATCATGTTCCACTGCATCTCTGAGACTGCCTCTTCAATGCACTGATGGTCTGAAAACAGAGTATCACTGGGCAGTCACTGAGGCCCAGTTGCACAGAGAAGTAGGTACAGTTTCCACAGGGAAGAAGAAGCAACAGGAAATGACAATCACCTTCCCTTTGCTACCTGGAGGTAAGAACAAGAGCCCCTTCTCCCAGTAAGGTGGTACCAGCAGATGAAACCAACTCCTTGGGGAGGCTCCCAGACTGGGACTGGCCTTGTCTGCCACAAGCTGACAGATGTGGGAACAGCTAGGCCACAGAGAAAGCTGGTCCCACTGAGGGGCTCTAGAACAAAAGCTGCCTCCAGCCAGGATGGAGCTGACCTAAGGCCTGATAGCCACAATGCCTCGTACTTTCCAGCATTCCTGACCACCATGTACCCACCTCAACACCTTGCCTCTCATCATCAGACCCTCTGCCTTGAACTTTTCATGACTAGACCTGTGCTGTGTCCCAACAGTATGTGGGGACATAACTCAGAGCAGCAATCTCCTCTCTGGAATACTGAACACATGACATTGACGTCGTCCTCGAGACTATGCTGTGAAAGCCATCCAGACTGGAGAGCTGAAAGATGGCCTTCAGAACAGAACTGCCACGCTGGCAAGCCAGGCCAGAAACTACTGAGGAAACATAGGACTCAAAAAGAGGGCAGTCCTAGAGCAGCTGTCCATCCAGCAACCTCCAGGATGATTTGTGAGTCCATATGAAGCAACCAGCACCCTTCACTCTGGAGCACCTGTCTGGGCAAAAGTCCCTGTAACACTGGAGGAAGAGCATGCTAGTCAGGGTTATGAGAACAGCCAGATCAGCTGCATAAACAAACAAGCAAATGGGGCCTGACATCAAAAATATAGAACAAGCACTCAGAGGGCAAGGCACTGGATCCAACCAGCAGCACAGTGATGCTGGGTAGCCTGGGCCAGAGTACCTCAGCACCTTCTGCAAAGAGGCCATAGCATTTGTTCCCTGTCCTTAACCCTTAACCCTTTCGAACACAGCAACACTGTTCCCCTACATCACTCTGGGAAGGCATATAGTGCTCTCCTCCATCAAACCTGCACAGTTTTCTCTGTCACAACAGTGCACATTGACTTAGCCCTGAGAGGACAGAGGTATTATTCCATGTCCAACAAGGAGCATGTCTCACTGGATTCAGTTAGAGCCTGCATGTGGCTGCATTGCCCTTTACCCAGTTTATGGCTCTCCTTAATGTGAAGCTGTGGCCCCAGCCCCCTGACACTGTCCTCCATCACAGTCACATGGAGGACAGTGTCAGGGGGCTGGGGCCACAGCTTCACATTAAGGAGAGCCAGACTGTGATGGAGGACAGTGTCAGGGGGCTGGGGCCACAGCTTCACATTAAGGAGAGCCATAAACTGGGTAAAGGGCAATGCAGCCACATGCAGGCTCTAACTCAGGACTAAAGAACCACAGTGGCTTCTCTGGGCCCTACCTCTTCACTTTATTGAGAATATGCAAGGCTCCCCTCCATCACAGAATAGCACATGGGGCCAAGCACCCAAGGCCCAGGGCAGCCAGTGAAGGATAGGAGCTAAATTCACTAAAAGCCAGTCACATCCTGTGTTTCCTGTCAATGCTCATTAAGTAGACAGATGAAGAAACAATCTTAACATGCCCCTGGTGCTACAGAGACAAAATAATCTGCAGTCTGTTCTGAGTCTATCAAATGGAGAAAGCTTGTAGAAGCAGAATACCAGTGATGTGAAGCAGCCTTGCACACTCCCCAGAGGCATTCATCTGTCTCCTCTAGGCACCTGTGATCTTCAACACACAGAGGGACAGGAAAGGTCAGGGGAGGGGGGGGCCTTCTCGCCACTAATGCCAACAGTCAGGGTCAGGCTGTTTCCAAAATACAGTGATGAAGCAAAGCTTTCCCTTGGACTACAGTTCATTCACACCCTGGTTTGATGCAGGAGATGCTAACAGAACTCGTTGGTAATCAAAGAAATGCAAATCCAGAGGAATCCAGATGCCACTCACTGGCATCTTCTGGGAAAAAAGATAACCAAGTTTCTAGAACATATGACCATCTATCTCACACACACACACACACACACACACACACACACACACACACACACACACACACACGCACACGTACACGCATGTGCGCGCGCGCGCGAAAACAAGATGTATCAGCCAGTCATTAAAATTCCTAGTTAGGAAGACCAAAAAAGTACTCAGTATTACTAGAAAACACAGAAGGAAAAATTAATATTGTCACTACCATCATGGCCAAAGTACAGGTACACCATGAGAGGTCTAATTTAAAGTGAAGATTTCTCAGTGCCACCATGGTGGAGTTATAACCATATTCTTATTCCTTGGAAAGTAGCTAAAGGCCTAAGGGTAACCCCCAGAACCCCAGACTGAGGAGCCCTCCCCGAGTCTGCCATTCATCTCCCTGGCTGCAGCCAGGCCATGCTCTTACTCATGCAAATGCTGGTTGGTGGTGTCCAGACTCTGCATGCACTGCTCTGTAGTGCTCCAGCTGCTCCTGCATCTTCTCCTCCACTTAGGTCTCTGACTATTGAAGTTGCTAAATGCAGGCCAGAAGCTCCTGCTTGCAGTCCACTTCATGCTCTGGACAAGGAAGAACTTGGCCAGAGTGAGATACAAACACAAAGAGGCATCAGGACAGCCCCAGGCCACTCAGGCCCACAGAAAAGCCACAGGCCCATCAGCCAAGCCAAAGTAAAACCAGGACAAGATCTGAAAACCCATGCATGCACCAATGTTCCTAGCACAGCAGCAAGACAGGCTCCATTCAAAGGAGCCAAGCCCTACTCTAAGGAGCCAGGTCCCAGAAGGCACCTGGCATGAATCACACCACACTCTACATTGTTCACAGAGACCATCTTTGCAGGGAGGAGATGGAACATGGAAAAATTTTAAATTCAGAATCAACCTTGGAAAGAAGCTTCAAATCATTCTTAAATGAGTACACTCCTGCAACCACCAGATAACTGGAACAAGACAAGGCACAAACACTGACCTGTAAACACAATCACTTTACACTTGGCCTACCTGCAACTGCCACACTATGCAGACCCTTAAGAGCCACAACAATTAAGCTTGGGGAAGCTGGTTAGGAGGGGACAAAACTGGAACCTCTGCTCAGACCTCCTACTCCATGATCCCACAAGGATTTCACAGGGTCTCTGTCAGCCACAGAGAAGGGAGGAAGCAAAGCACAGGACCAGGATTCTGGAAGGACAGAGGTGATGGCTTGTCACCTGAGCCTAGCAGGGATGCTCTCTCCCTGAAAGCCTCTATGATAGCTCCTACACAAACAATACCTAGAGCCACTACTGTTAGAAATGGCTCTGGATGTTGGGGTGTCCTATAGGAGTAGTATGCCAACTCAAAAGGAACTCAAGCAAAATTTACTCCTGCAGAAGGGTGTGCCATCAACCAAAAATATGACAAGCAAGAAAGCAAGCACACACACACACACACACACACACACACACACACACACACACACACACACACACACACACGAGACAAGCAGGCAGATTGGCTGCTTCCTCTTTATCCTTAACCCAACATGACTTGCTTCTATACTCAGATTGGCTGAGCTCAGGTTCACAATCTCTGAAAAAAACATGAATTAACAAGATTTAATCAACATTCAAGGAGCTTCTAAATGTTATCAACAGGGGCCACCAGGACAAAGTAGACACTTTTAAGAAAAATGAATGACAGAAAGGAAGCAATCTCAAACTAGGAAACTTGCTCAAGTCTTACTCAGAGTAAAACCTTGTCACTCTTACCCACCGTACTTTAATCCCAGACAAAGGAAGGATTAATAAAAGCACACAAAGGACTACAGCCCCATGGGGGAAGGCTGACAAATAACTCAAAGGGATTTGAGGGAATAGTAATTGAAAGTACAGCCCCTAAATATACAGGGGACCCTGTCTGAACAAACATGCTACATTAGCGGAACACAGCTGTGTACAGCCTGTGCTTAGCATACATGAGGCTCTTAGCTGAGTCAAGCAGGGAGGGAGACAGAGAAGGACAAACATGGCACAAACATTGTCTCTACAGATACTGCATGCTCCCAAGCACAGAAGAGGGGGTCAGACAGCTCCTCAGACCCTAGTCTCACCATTTCTACTTGCCCTGTGCTACTTACCCATGGCCAGGTAACTCATGGGTCCCCAATTCAGCATAGCTATGGGCTTGGAAGAACAGGCCTCTAGGAGGGCAGTTTGACAAGGCCAGGCCCATGCTAGGTTGCCCCTATGTGTCTTCAGTCTTTCTCTCTAAGGAAGAACCTTCCAGGGCCCTGCAGTGACCCCCTCATGAATCCCAATGTTCTAAGCACACACAATGCCACACAGTGCTGGACAGTGGAGACAAGCAGGTCCTGCCTTCAAGAGACTCTGCCCAGAAAAACCATAATGAAACCAGAGCCTCTGGGTAGATGCTATGACCACTAGATACCAATCCTAGGCCCCTGCACCTGCCTTCCCTAACAGAGATAGCTCTCTGAGCCAAGACAACACACCATGGCCAGGAATACGCATTGCAAACTCAAACAGACCCATTAGCAGCTGTTCCCATCAAGACTAGATTGAGCCCCAGGGCTCACACCTGTAATCCTGGCTATTAAGGAGACTTAGACTTTAAGACCACAGTTTAAGTCTAGTCCAGAGACTGGATTCGAGAGACTCTGATCTCCAATTGATCAGCAAAAATCCAGAACCGAAGGTGATGGACTACCAGCCTTGAACAAAAGTGAGAGCAAAGATTCTGGATAGCCACAATACTAACACCAAAAAGAAAAAAGGCTTATCTGATTAGGAAAGATGTAGTTGGCATTTGAATAAAGATAGAGGCCAGACTGCCATCCTCATGAAAGCAGGGAGTCCAGAGACAATGGTTTATCTCTGCCTGAGACTTACAAGGCATTTCCACACTGAGCAGACTTAGCCAAGACCTCTGGCAAAGTGCTGTTAACTAAAATGCTGCAGACGGAAGTTCTCATTCAGCACAAGGCTGCTGGCAAGCCAGCACACAGACAGATGCTCTGCCGAGGACCTTATAACCACCCCAGCAGACCCAACATGGACCCCATGCTTCCTAAACCAAACCTCCCCACACCACCTGGTATTCCCTGCCACACCCACATTCCAAGTCTTCCAGAGGAAGGAGAAGAAAGAGGCCCAGTACAGGTAGGTTTGTTGGTACTATGGCCTCCCTGAGCAGCCAACACATTTTGAGGCTGTCACCACTTTAGGCAATCCTGTACCAGCCATGTTGGCACCTGCCCCACAGCAAAGGTAGCCTCAGAGGAGCAGCCTGGCAGAGCCCCTGGAGCCTCCCCAGCCCCTCTCCCTACCATGATCTTTACAGCCCGGTAGATGTTATACACAGCTCCTTGCACCCCAGGCTGGCTAACTTGCTGCCATCCCACCTGACCCCACCTCACAATTCTTGGCATTCCTGCTGGCTGCCTTCTCCAACTCCATTTGCACCTCCTTGTGACTTAGCTCCATCTGCATCTTCTCCAGCTCCATCTGGATGAAGTAGATCTTTGAATGGATCTGTTTTTCTTCCACCTGAGTCCAGTGTACCCAAAGAGAAAAGAGAATTCTTAGCAGCCATGTCGAACAGGCAAATAGCTTGACTCTACACCACTCTCCACCAGGCCCTGCACCAAGCCCCACTTGGGAGGTGGGTGGGAGGCAGTGAGCAAAGGGAAAATCTAAAATGATTAAGACAGCTGGGAGCAGTGCCTCACACCTGTCATCTAGATACTCAGGAGGAAGAGATGTGCAGAATCTCAGTTCAAGGCCAGACCAGTAAAGAGAGAGATCTTCATCTCAACCAGTAGAGAGCAGGGTGTGGTAGTCCCCACCCCCAGCCCAGTCATCGTGACTG
Organism: Dipodomys merriami; assembly: GCF_024711535.1. Taxonomy (NCBI): domain Eukaryota; kingdom Metazoa; phylum Chordata; class Mammalia; order Rodentia; family Heteromyidae; genus Dipodomys; species Dipodomys merriami. The sequence continues at coordinate 687,756 of NW_027204048.1, read as the reverse complement.
AAGTATTGACCCCCACCCTATTGTCCCAGGCCCATCTGCCAGGCAAAATCCCATGTATGTGTGAACTTTTTTGAAGTGCAGGCAGGGCAATCCACCTAAGCCCAGCTGTAAACATCCCATTGTGGGTCCAACTGAAAGGCCCCCACCTTCCATGACCTAGTGGCTTTTTCATTAATCTCTGCCTCCTTGCTTGGACCTCCTATAAAAATCCAGCTCCTGTCCCAGCTCTTGGGCACAACCTCCAAACTTGCGGGAAGGTCTGTGCCCCATGCTGTTCCTCAATAAACCGTCCTTGCCTGTTTATGATCGAATCCAGCCCATTCCTTTTCCGTTCTCCTCCTTTTTCCTAACACTACCTACAGAAGTATAAATAGGAGGATCATGGGCCATGTAGACCCAGGCCAAAATTCAAGACCTTATTCAAAAAAACAACTGAAAATGACAAATTGACTATGGCTATCTGAAGCTCAAGTGGTAGAGCACTTGTCTAGCAAGTATGAGGCTGAGTTCAAACATCAGTCTGGAGAGGGAGAGGAAGAGGAGGGAAGGAGAAAGGTTCACAGGGGAGGAGACAGATGGATTTTAAGGTGGCAGTGTTGGAGCTTGTTTGAGGATAGAAAGTGTATTTGTTTTTAACAGCTTGGTAACTAACAAATCACCATAAATTTGGGAGCTAAGACACCACTCATTTATAAGCTGATAGATGTCACAGGTCACTGGGTTCTTCAATCAAGGTCACCCAAGGTTAAAAGCATAAGCCAGGACTCCTGCTGTCCAGAGCTCAGGACCCTCTAGCAGGGTGAAAACCTGAGGCCTATTTCCTTATCGTACATGGGCTTTTGTGGGTATCTGGACATACCAATGTACTACCAACACAGCCTTCCCTCTTTCCTGCTGAGTATGAGTCTGACTTCTACCTGACATCAGAATACATTTTTTTCTTTTTGAGAATAATGAGCTCCAGGCCCAGTCATCCTTCTTCTACTATCCTTCTACTACCCAGCCAGTCCTAGTTTTTTTTAAACAAAACAAAAAAAATAGGCTCTTACTATGAAGCCCAGGTTGCCCTGCATCATAAAACCCTCCTGGCTCAGGCTCCCAAGTCCTGAGATTACAGGTATGCACCATCATACTCAACTGGACCTCAACTTTTTAGTAATACTGGGGTTTTAAACTCAGCACCTTGAGCTTGCTAGGCTTGTGTTCTACCTCTTTAGCCATGCATCTAGTCCAGAGCCCCTACTTTTGAAATAGCTCTGAGGGTAAATGCCACCAGCTACATACACTCCTAGGTAAGTGACACACACAGAATGTTGGACTATACAACACTCACTCACTAACTCAGAATCTCCTAGAGACATTATCAGAAAACTATGAGCACTTAAAATTTGGATAACCACTAGCTACAGGGGACAGTCTCACCCCAGGGATCACTGGGTACTGTTTAGAGGCACTTCTGTTTGACACAGAGGAGCATGTACCCCTCACCAACACATGGTGGGTAGAAGCCAGGGATGTTGCAGAACATTCCAATGTACACAGCCAATTCACAGAAGCCCCAGACCAGTGACAGTGGCCTTGCCCATCCAGCAGCTGGCATCTCCTTGATCCCTCGCAGCTATGTATGATCCTTGTTTTTTCCTCTATGTTCACCTCACCCCCCCCCCCCCCTCAGTGTTGTCCAGGAGACCATAACTTCATCCTTCACCTTCACTAGTCTTTGTTACTTCTATACCTCAACTCCAAGCATCTTCAAAGAATGGGCCCCACCATACCACACAAGGAACACAGCTGTGTCAGGGGCCTACACACACCTAATTCATGTTTCTAACTATAGTTAGGGAACCCAACTATATCCCAAAGAGAATGTACTTTCTTTTATACACACTAAGGCATAATAGAATGAGTGCATTACATTTATATCTCAAAGGGCCTAAAATGAAGAAGAAGGCCTAGCTGGCAGGACACCCATCCACATCTGGACCCCCAGCTTCTCCAAACCAGCGCTGTCTTCTGGTCCCTCACTGCCACTCAGGGAGCTCTATGAGAAAAGAAAGAATGTCACCTAGGGATGACATAACCAAAGCCAGGTTACCAATAGGCCTGTGGTCATGACAACTATCTCTCTGGTACAACACTCAGATTCTAATGCCAACCTGCAGAAACCCTTGACAGTAAGCAGTGAGAAACACCACAGTCCAATTCAGGTTCCAGAATCCTCTGGTTTCAACATCTAGGCCATAAAATCCCACATACTTGCATCAATTACAACATTTTAAAGACAAATGGTACAAACTTCTCCTTTTATCAGTAACAGACAACTTGTAACTCATGGAATTATTTTAAAATCAAAAAGGACTATGGGAGACCTACCCTTAAAAGACAGTCCTTGCTGAGAAGGACTTACATAGAACTGTAAGGAACACGAATTCCATCACTCAGCAGGTGGATGTACACAAATCTCATCTGTTCCCTTGCTTCAGAACAAGGCAGAATGGCTCTGGAGCACAGAGGGTACAGGTGAACAGGAAGATGAAAGCAGAGAGCCAGGAAGAGGCCTGGTACGGCAGCTGGTGAAGTGATACCAGGCCAGGCCACAACATCTCTTTGCTTCTTCAGGCCCAGGCATTCAGCTCGGTTGGGACTGAACCCACCACCCTCCAGAGTCTGGAGGTCTCCTTCAGGAGACCTGACCCCTTTGTCAATGTCCACAGTGAGCATTTCCAAGAACCTGAAGTTAAACAGGACTAAATCAGGGTAAACCAGTGCAGTCAAAAAAGTCACCCCACAGTACACAAATGGCCCTCCACAGGCTAAGGCAGTGGAATATCCAGTCCCATTTCGCTGCGTGGATTTATCACCCTGCTAATGACCACCTATGTATACACACAGCTTCCTCACAAAAGGGTAAGACACGGTGGTGCTTGTGCTCCCAGGCTCTCCAGGCCAGTTATCAATATCCACAAGTCCATGAATGAAAACACAATACTTAGGACTCATAAGTTTAAGAGTACTCACCAGGATGAGAACATTCACTCACTAGAAGGACAGTACTCACTCACCAAGAGGAGGGCACTCACTTACCAGGAGGAGGATACTCAACAGGAGAAGGACACTCATGACCAATGTAAGAGCACTCACTCACCAGGAAAAGAACACTCACTCACCAAGAAAAGGACACTCACCACCAGGAGTACACTCACCAGGGTAAGAGCACTCACTCACCAGGAAGACAACCCTCACTCACCAGGATAAGAGCACTCACCAGGAAGACAACTGTAAACATTATGCCCACCTTTGGTCCTCAGCTTCACCCAGACCTGACCCCTCCCTGCCCTGGAGTTCCCACCATACAGCTGGTCCCTCCCTTTCTCTGCCCAGACTCACCTGAACTCTCAATTACCTGACTTCCTATTTCCCAGACCCTGCTACTACCTGGAGAGTGGAGGCTGCCACGTGCTTTCTCTCAGGGGGAAATATAGCTCCTCTAATAAACCTTGTATAATCTTTCTCCTGTGCCTGCCTGCCTCTGTGTGGTCCCCTAACATAGATGTGACAGATCCTTTCATGGATCCTTTCATTGGTGGCCCATACTGGGATAGGTTCCTGGTGGATTTGTTCCCCCCCCTCCACTTCGGATGGGGGTCTAACCAGCTTCCCTGGGACCTAGCCTGAGATCCTACACTCCAATCACCAGAGGACCAACAAAGTAACTTTCTCCTAACCAAGCACTCTACCTGATGCCCAACACCGGCTAATTAAGTCCTACCCCAGGTCAGTGACCAGTTGACCAAAGTTCTCAGTTTCTGATTTCTGTACCCCCGCTGTCTGACCGAAATCTTGGCCAAGTGCCTGGATCTCATACCCGTGTCCTTCCGTGGCCGGGGACCACTATGGAGAGGGGTGATGATCCTTTCCACTGGTAGGTACTTGTTCAAGCTACATTGCACTACTGAGGATGCTCTGCAGCTAGCTTTTGCCTCTGGTCACTGACCATGGAAAAGGACAGAATTAAATTTTCTTACAATCAAATTTGGCCCCCAATTTAAAACTCCACTTATGTGAGCACTCAGGCAGGTAGAACTTTCCCTCTCTCTTAACCTCTCCCTTCCAACTGTAGGATCACCCCCATTTGCAGCCTCCCCAGTGAGGGACACCCCCATTTGTAGCCTCCCCAGCGAGGTGCACCCCCATTTGCGGCTTCTCCTGCGAGGTACACCCTTTTGTGGCCTCCCCTGTGAGGCTCACCCCTCTTTTGCAGCCTCTCCCGTGAGGTACCCCCTCTTTTGAAGCCTCCCTGAGGTACCCCCACTTCTGTGGCCTCCCCCATGAGGCACCCCAATTTCTGCAGCCTCCCCTGCAAGGCACCCCCCTCCTCTGCAGCATCCTGTGTGAGGCCCCCCCATCATCTGCAGCCTCTTCTGAGAGGCCCCCTTCCCATGAAGGGCCCCCTCTGGAAGGCCCCCACTCCTCTGTGGGACCCCTCCTCTGCCTTTGTAGTGGGGGTTGAACCTGAAGCTCCAGTTGTGCCAGAAGCAATGCACCCTCACTGTCAAAATCTTTAGCTATCTCCAGCATTGACCATATGGCAGATGCGCCATCTTGGCATCATGGGAGCTCAGCTGCTATTCCGTACCAACTCGATTTCGTGCTGACCTCAACTTGATTCTGTGACTACTCCCACCTGAACAGCGGTGCCATTATGCTATACCACATGTCTGTTTGTGTCTTGTCTCCTGTTTAAACATTTCTTGTTGTTGGCAAAGTTTTGTGTTTTAAACTTACACATGGTTCAATCATAATTAGGGAAAGTAATTCATAAAAACCTTAAGTGGCTGATTTTAAAATCTAATCACGTAATATAATCTATGCACACACAAACATGCCTATTTGTCTATATGTAAATGATTATGGTTTAAAGGTTACCAAGTACTCTGCTTACTAAAAATCTTTGTCAGTGGAAGTTGTTATTTAATTGTTTTAAAACTTTATGACCTCTGGCTATAAGCCAAAGAAACTAAGGCTAAGGTTTTAATTATTTGTTTTCTCCCCTGTGCGCCTATCAACTCCCTTTCAGATCAAGGGACCAGAGTGACTGTGCCGAGGCATAGCTGCCTAAACTAGCCTGCAAAAGCCAGTGCGAACCAGGTTTTAACCAATATATATAACCAGAAGGAGGTACAAAAGATGCCACAGCCTCGCCCAGACTCTGGCCTTGTTCTATCATGCATGACCAAAAGCCTGCTAATTTGGGGTAAAAATACAAGCCACCTTAGATATTTGGTTCTTAAGTATTTATTCCTACAAGTTAGACCATAAGGGGTATATGACCAAATGATAAATCTTTGGCCTAGAGATAAAGGGTATAGCCCAGTATTTCAATGAAGCATTTAAATGCAATTTAAAGTTACTTTAGGAAAAGGGATTAAAAAAGGCATCCCCTTTTGTAAAAGTTTGGGAAGTTGTGGGGAGTAGCTGGCCTCCCAGACAAAAAAGTTTCAAAGATAAAATTGTCCTAAAGGGTTATTTCAAGGTAAAAATGATAAATTAGGGTTACCAGAGACTTGAGATTATGTCCCTACTGAGATCTGCCTAAATCAGATTCCTCAGCCAGCCAGAAAAAATGCTTTTATCCAGAGTGTTAAGCAGGCTGCCCTGAGACAATAGGTGGTACTTAGAATGCCAATCAGTCTCAGTTTAAAAACATCTACTGGGTTTTATATATATATAAAAAAAACTCTGGCAAGTAATTGTTGGTCAATCCTTAACAAGTTATAGGTATCCTCTATTTCACTGATCTCCTTGTTGCTTTAATTGGAAATTAAAAGGGCTTTTCTAACAAAGAGCCCTTTTACCACAGTTTAAAGCCATCCAGGGCACAAAGAATCCCTCTAAAACTCTGTCTCCCAGCTAATCAGCACAGAGCCAGGCTGGAGGCATGGAGCAAGACTCACTTCTAAATATCCAACCGAAGGCTAAAAATTGGCTCTAGTCTTGGGCAGAAGTGCTCAGGGACAGTGCCCAGGCCTTGAGTCCAAACCCTAAATGCCAAATGGGACAAGCTACCCCCAGTCCTGACAATGGAAAACCATGGAAAGGAATAAGAGGAGATGACATCCTAAATGGAGTCACCTTACACTCACCCTTTCAAAATCAATCAGAGTCAGGAGATCAAGAGAAATACCTGTTTGCCTTCTAACTGGACAGAAAGTTAACAGTCTTGCCTTTGTTACCATTTGTATTTATAGTAGCCTCTGACTGGTACTCCCAACTAGTCCATTATGCTTTCCCTTACCCAGTTACCCAAAAGACCCTAGACACCCCCTTCCTGCCTTCCTTGACCCAAGTCCAGTTATTCCTTATTCCCTGTAATGGGCTACAATTGGGCTTATACTCCAAATGGAACTTTTCTGGCCCATGGCCAATGTGTGTTCTCCTATGTCATTCATGTTAACTGACCTTGTCAGCTTTTTGCCTGATCTTTCCAAAAGTCTCTTTCAACAGGTAACATCCCCTGCCCAGGATACTACTTGGGAACAAGTCAAGGCCACCCTGTTCCTTCAGGCAACCAGAGACAGGCCCAGCACAGACTCGGACCCTCCTACTCCAGGGATTCCTTTATGCCCCCAGGCAAGCACGAAGTAGCCAAAAGAGCCCATGACACCCTCTGGCTCTGGTACCTTTAAATATCTCTGCTACTTCCTCCTCAGGTTACTGCTGGGAGTCAGGTACCATGCTATGTCTCCAGTCTGAGACAGAAAAGGCAATTTCATGTCTTTGATACCCCTTCTGGGAATCAGTCCTCCCATGGCATATTCATTGGGCTGCTAACAGCAATTTTTGCCTTAACAGCAATTTTGCCTTTTATTAATTGTGTCTTATATTTTAAATAACTATTGTCATGGAAAAAGGAGGACCTTTACCTTTACTATCAAGCAGATGCTTCTTGGACGTTACCCGGCCGAGCAAACGAAACAGGGACTCCTGACTACTTCGCCCCTTTACAGCAGAAAGAGCTCCAGAAGAAACTATCTCCACCCATACCTCCCGGCCTGGTACCCCCTATTTTTATTAAACAACAGAGAGGGGAATGTCAGCATTATGTCCACCTTTGGTCCTCAGCTTCACCTAGACCCGACCCCTCCCTGTCCTGGAGTTCCCCCCATACAGCTGGCCCCTCCCTCTCTCTGCCCAGACCCACCTGAACTCCCATCGATCTGACTTCCTATTCCCCAGACCCTGCTACTACCTAGAGAGTGGAGGCTGCCATGTGCTCTCTCAGGGGGAAATATGGTTCCTCTAATAAGCCTTGTAATAATTTTTCTCCTGTGCCTGCCTGCCTCTGCATGGTTCCCTGGCATGGATGTGATGTAGTATTTCACAGACCCTTTCAACAACCCTCACTCATAAGGAGATGTGTACTCATTCACCAGGAGAGCACTCACTAGAAAGATACTCACCAGAACACTCACATTCAATCATCAGGGGAAGGGCATGCATCACAAGAACACTCACCAGGAAGAGAGCACCCACTCAGCAGGACAATCACTCTGCAAGGAGGAAGACACAAGAAAAACTCACCACTCACCAGGAGAACAGTACTCATTCAACAGGAAGTGTGTGTGTGTGGGGGGGGTGTTAATCACTCACCTGGAAGAAGGCTCTCACTCACCTGGAGGAAAACACTTACCTGGAAGAGAATTTTCACTTAATAGGAGGACACTCACATATCAGGATCAGGACACTCAATCACCAGAAAATGAGAGCTCAGTCACCAGGAGGAACGCATTTAGCAGGAAAAGCGGTGGGGGAGGGAGTACTTGGAGCTCTCCCCTAGCCCCATTGCTGGGATAGTAGTCCTGGCTACAACACTCACCTCAGCTGCAGGCTTCCAGCTCAGCACTGCCTCTGCCTTGTTCCTGTCCACTAGTGTCTGTAGATACCCACCTGGGCTGAGACTAAAAGTAAAAAAGGCAAAGAAAAGGAAACCAGAAATAACTGATGATATGTGTGAATGCTTTCTCTACGAAGGGCATTACTAGTAGTTTCTAAGCACCAGTGGCTGACTGACCCAGGTCTGGCAGGGATGAAGACCTGCTATTCTAAGCCACCTCCCTGCTGGTTCCAGAGCCCAGGGCAACTCTGGACAGTTATCTAAGAAGACCTCGGCAAGAGTGAGGGAGGGAGGCAGACTGAGTGTTTCAAGGCAGCCCAGGAGGAGGGGCCCAGTGGCAGTCGTTATCTTGGGGCAGCTGTTGCAATCCGGGCTGTAGGGGCAATCGCACCAGTGGTAGGAGTCTGGCTGGAATCTCAGCACATCTCAGATGAGGGGCCGAAGGCTGACTAGGATCTTGGGGTAGTGTGGGGCTGGGAGCCAAAGGCCGGACACATGTCTAGGGAGCCCAGGAGAAGGGACAGAGGGCCGGCAGGGATCTCCAGGCATTCCTGGACCAAGGGAAGAGGGCTGAACGCCTGGGGCCCGACACCAGAATGCAGCCAGGGTCTCAGGGCAAGTGGGGCAAGGGGCCCAGGGCCAGCCCGCATCTCACGGCTTCAAGAGGAGAGTCAGGGAAACCCCAGCCGCGTGGCCAGGGCCCCGGACTGCGTCTACAAGCAAGAAGGGACAAAGGGCCAAGAGCTGGTGGGAACTGCTGGGCAGCACAGGATGAGAGGCAGGGATCTGGCCGAGTCTCAGGGCAACAGGGGCGAGGAGCCGAGGGCAGGCCGGACAGGTCCCGGGGAAGCAAGGGGGGAGGGCCTGGGGCCGGGCCGTCTCTCAAGGCACCTCCGGACACGGACCCGGAGCCAATAACCGGCTGGGGTCTCCAGGCAGGCCTAGAGCGGGGACTAAGGGTTGGCTGAAAGGGTCCCTGGAGGCCTGAGGTGAAGGACCTCGAGATAATGGGGTCTCCCTGCAGCCCGGGCGGGCGGGTTTCGGCGGCCCCTGGCGCTCTACGGACCATGCTCACCTCAGCGCCTCTCCACGGCCCAGCGCGAACTGTGCCGCGGCTGCGCCGATTTCCCCGGCCCCGCCCCTGCCTACCCGTGGATTCCCCGCGAGACCTGAAAAAAACCGCCCGAAATAACGGATTCTGGAGGGCGTTAAACCAAGTAAGCTTCCACTTGGGGGCGGGGAGACGGACCGGTAACCGGCAGCCTGAGGCAAGGAGTCCAAGGCAGGCTGCGGGCTCCGCATTCACCTCAGCAGCGGCTCTAAGGCTCAGCACGCCTAGGCCGCCTCCGCTCAGATTTCCCGCGGCCCCGCCCCACCCACCTGTCTCCGGGTTTGCACTTGTGCCCTGAAAGACTTGGAAGAAAAACACACTTCGGCAGAAATAACAGATTATGTGCAGGAACGTTTTACCAAGCGAGTTTCCGGTAGCTTCTACAGCAGGTGGCCTACCGAGGCCTGGCAGGGGCGGGGCCGGAACCAAAGGCTGCACCCTGGGGGCCAGGCCGCCCCCTGCCCTGGAGGAGTGGACAGGGTATGGGACCACCCTGAGCGACCACCCGGCCTAGGGCCGGGCCAGCCGGGTCTGATGGAAGCCCTGCCAAGAGACCTGGGCCCGAACCAGGCGGTCTCGAGGTGGTCCCCGGTGTGCTCTCAGGATGGTGCTCCCCGCCACAATCGACCAACCCAGGGCTCAGCACTGCCTTTGCTGCCACTTTGGATTTCCCTTAGCTCTGTGCCACCCCCACCCCCGAGATTCTCACTTGCATCTCCCAGACTTAAAAAAAAAACAAACCCAAAACGCTGGAAATAACTGATGAAAGGAGTAACTTTCCCTTAGCTTCTGACTCAGGTCTGGCAAGGGCAGAGACTTGGGGCCCACCCCCTGCCTGCTAATACCCAATTCCACAGAATGAAGTATTAGGTCTGCTGGAGAAAAGGGCCACTTTTTCCAAGCGGGTATGCTTGTACACATCCCCCTCCCTGATTTGCTTTCACGCAGGAAGTCAGCTGCTTCCCTAGAAGTACCCCCTCCCCAGCACCTGGCTTACCCAGGTGATTTGCACTCCTGGGGGCAGTTACCTCACCTTTGTCTTAGGTCACATCCTGGACCTCCCCAGTCCCTGCCTCCTTCAGACCCTGAGAGGTTCCCAGAGTTACTAATGTGCCCACACCCTTTTCCCCCTCCCCTGCTCTGAGATCATCACCTGGACCCTGCCCAAAGTGGACAACTGGTACACTGGGGAGTTGATTGTCACTCCTTATCTCAATGAGGTGGGCCAGCCCCTCCCACACAGAGAGGAGCCCAACTTGTCAGATGCTGGCCATGAATGTCACAATGGAGGAGCCCAGGGTATTTTTTTCAAGTCCTCATCTCTGGTCTTAGCCACCAGCCATCTTCTCTGGAAAGGTAATTCTTGTCTTGTAGGAGTTAAATCTCCCCCCTTACCCCCGTCTGTCTGCTTTCTTACTTTATAAAGCTCCACCAAGTTTTCTTACCATCCTGACTTGTTTTTTTTTTTTTTTTTTTTTTTTTTTTTTTTTTTTTTGCCATCTTGGCCACAGTGATAGGTTTTCATGCAACCCCCAAGGCATTTGAAGTCAATTTGTATGCTAATGTGTCTCATTACCAAAACTATTTGAAAGATTTTCTGGTAACTGGCTCTGCAGGCCAAAGGAGGAAAAAAATGAGCAGTTTTATAAGATAGAGCTTATGAGGAAAGTTAGTAAAGTCGGTATGTAACAAAGTTGGCTGTGATTTAAATAAGCTCAAGATTCATACACTGATATAAAAACAGCATGTCATTCTTTGTGTCCATCTATGAAAGTAATTGTGCACTATTAAGTTTGTCAAGTTTTCAATGTACTTCCCAAGTATGTAAGCCAGCTTGGATACAGAGCTGACAATGGTTTCAATCTTAAGTAGTATCCTAAAGTGCTATAGTCAGTTAATCAGTTGCTGTTTGATAACTTTTATTGTGTCTACTGAGTTTTGTCAGATTTTTCCCCCTGCTGTATTTAGTTAGACCCACAGAGTGAAAAAAAACTCTTGCAGTATTCTTTTTTTATTTTATTTTTTTATTGTGAAAATACCGTACAGAGGGGTTACAATTACATGGGCAAGGTAATGAGTGTTTCTTATTAAGCATTGTTGCCTCCTCCTTTGTTTCCCCTTCCCAACCCTTCCCATCCCCCCCCAAGTTATAAAGTTCGTTCTTCCACATAACGACTTGTACATGTCATTGTTGCAATGGGTCCACCTGTATCCCTATTTAAACGATTTGTTTTTTCCCTTCCCGTCCACAAATTATACCAACATCAAATACAATGAAAGCAGGGATTACACCATGGGGGAGGGACATACAAAGCAACAAAGAAATCATCTTATAAATACGTTAGAAACAATTGCAAGAAGGAAAAAACATTCGAATGCTTATCTTAGGGTTCATTTCACCTAATATCAACTTATCTGACCTTTTCTGCTTGTCTCAGACATAGTTATTGCAACTAAGGGAAACTATGGGACCTATGTTTCTTTGGGCATGTCTTCACTTAAATAATTTTTTATTTTATTTTATTTTATTTTATTTGAGAACATACTGTACAGAGGGGTTACAATTACATGGGCAGGATAATGCATACATTTCTTACCAAGCATTGCAGCCTCCTCCTTTGTTTACCCTTCACCTCCCTTCCCAGCCTCCCCCCTCCGCCCCCCCACCGACATTGTAAAGCTGGTTTTGACATGACATTTTGTACTTCTCATTGTTGCAACAGGTCCACCTGAATCCTTAAACGACTTGTTTGTCCCCATCTCCTCCACATGTTATACTGACATCAAATATAGTGAAAGCCGGGGTTACACTGTGGGGGAGGGACATACAAAGCAACAAAGAAATAATCTTATAAATGTGTTAGAAACACATGCATGAAAGAAACGAAAACATTAAAATACATATTTAAGGGTTCATTTTCCTAACATCACATTATCTGACCTTTTCCGCTTGACTCATACCTATACTAGATATTGAAAATAAGGGAAACCATGGGACCTATGTTTATTTGGGCCTGGCTTACTTCACTTAATATAATTTTTTCCAAGCATTTCCATTTCCTAACAAATGGGGAAATGTCATTCTTTCTGATGGAGGCATAGAATTCCATTGTGTATATATACCACATTTTCTTGATCCTCATCTACTGAGGGGCATCTGGGTTGGTTCCATATCTTAGCTATGGTAAATAATGCTGCAATAAACATAGTTGTGCTGGTAGCTTTAGTGTGGTCTTGTTTGTAAACATTTGGGTAAATGCCCAAAAGTGGGATTGCTGGATCATAGGGCAGATCTATGTGAAGTCTTTTGAGGAACCTCCATACTGCTTTCCAAAGTGGTTGAACAAGTTTACATTCCCACCAACAATGAAGTAAGGTTCCTTTCTGTCCACATCCCCTCCAGCATCTGTTGTTGTTAGAGTTCTTGATTTTTGCTGTTCTAACTGGAGTGAGGTGATATCTCAATGTTGTTTTGATTTGCATTTCTTTTATGGCTAGGGATGTTGAACATTTCTTCATGTGTCTATTGGCCATCCTTCTTTCTTCTTCAGAGAAGCTTCTCTTTAAGTCTTTCGCCCACTTATTTATTGGGCAGTTGTTTCTTTGAGGATTTGTAGTTGGGTGGTTTAATTTTTTGAGTTCCAAGTATATTTTAGATATGAGACCCTTGTCCGTTGTATGGCTAGTAAAGATCTTCTCCCAATCGGTGGGCTTTCTATTGATCTTGCCAGCTATGTCATTTGCCCTGCAGAAGCTCTGCAATCTTATGCAATCCCATTTGTCCACCCTTTCTTTGATTTGTTGTGCTTCCGGGTCTCTATTCAGAAAATTTCGGCCTGAGCCAAGGAGATCTAGGGTTTCTCCTATTCCATCCTGTAATGTTTTCAGAGTGTCTGCTTTGAGTTCAAGGTCTTTGATCCATTTGGAGTTGATTCTGGTGCAGGGTGATATATAAGGATCTAGCTTTAGTTTTCTACATGTAGTTAACCAATTTTGCCAGCACCATTTACTGAAGAGGCTGTCTTTCTTCCATTCTATTGTTTTAGCTTCCTTATCGAAGATTAGATGGCTATAGGTCTGTAGGTTCATTTCTGGGTTTTCAATTCTATTCCATTGGTCCTGAGGTCTGTTCTTATGCCAATACCAAGCTGTTTTGATTACTATGGCTTTATAGTAGAGTTTGAAATTTGGTATTGATATTCCTCCAGCAGTGTTCTTTCCGTTGAGGAGCGTTTTTACTATTCGGGGTCTTTTATTGTTCCATATGAATTTTTGGATTGCCTCTGCTATTTCCTTGAAGAATGAGGGTGGAATTTTGATAGGTATCGCGTTGAATTTGTAGATAGCCTTGGGAAGTATTGCCATTTTCATGATGTTAATCTTGACAATCCAGGAGCATGGGAGGTTTTGCCATTTTTTAAGTTCTGTGTTGATTTCCTTTTTCAAGATTTTAAAGTTTTCATCATAGAGGTCCTTCACTTCTTTGGTTAAGTTAATTCCTAGGTATTTTATTTTTTGTGGGGCTATTACAAATGGAGTTGCTTTCCTAATTTCAGCCACACTTTTCTCATTGTTGGCATATAGAAAAGCCATTGATTTTTGGGGGTTAATTTTATAACCTGCTACTTTGCCAAAGTTTTGAATCAGCTTGAGTAATTTGGGAGTGGAGTCTATGGGATTCTTTAAATACAAGATCATGTCATCTGCAAAGAGGGAGAGTTTTATTTCTTCTTTCCCTATTTGGATCCCCTTTATGTCTGCATCTTGTCTTATTGCTGTAGCTAGGCATTCTAATACTAGATTGAAGAGAAGTGGAGAGAGTGGGCATCCTTGTCTTGTTCCTGAGGTAAGAGGAAATGGCTTTAGTTTTTCACCATTGAGTATAATGCTGGCTGTAGGTTTGTCATATACAGCCTTTATTGTATTGAGGAATGATCCATGGATTCCTAATTTTTCCAGAACCTTCATCATAAAGGGGTGTTGGATCTTGTCAAATGCTTTTTCTGCATCTATTGAGATAACCATGTGGTTCTTATTCTTGCTCCTGTTGATGTGATGAATAATATTAATTGATTTGCGTATATTGAACCAGCTTTGCATCCCTGAAATGAATCCTGTTTGATCATGGTGTATGATTTTTTGGATGAATTGTTGAAGTCGATTGGCCAAAATTTTGTTGAGAAGTTTTGCATCAATGTTCATCAAAGAAATGGGTCTATAGTTCTCTTTCTTTGATGAGTCCCTGCCTGGTTTTGGGATGAGGGTTATGATGGCTTCATAGAATGTGTTCGGTAGTGAGCTTTCTCTTTCAATTTCATTGAAGAGTTGGAGGAGTATTGGTGTGAGCTCTGCTTTGAAGGCCTTGTAGAATTCCGCTGTAAAACCATCTGGTCCTGGACTTTTCTTAGCTGGGAGGTCTCTTATTGCTGTTTCTATTTCAATGCTTGATATGGGCCTGTTAAGCTGGTTTAACTCATCTTGGTTTAGTTTTGGCATGTCAATATTTGCTAGGAAAAGGTCCATTTCTGTCAAGTTCTCAAACTTATTAGCATAAAGTTTTGAGAAGTATTCCCTTATAATGTTCTGAATCTTGGTTGTTTCCGTGGTGATGTTTCCATTCTCATCTCTGAGTTTATTAATTTGGGTGTGTTCTCTCCTTTTTCTGATAAGGTTTGCTAAGGGTCTGTCAATTTTGTTACGTTTTTCGAAGAACCAACTCTTTGTTTTGTTGATTCTTTCTATAGTTTTTTTGGATTCTAATTCATTTAATTCTGATTTAATTTTGATTATTTCTTTCCGTCTACTGGATTGGGTTTATCTTGCTGCTCTTTTTCAAGGAGGTTTAGATGTGTCATTAAATTGTTGGTTTCCGATCTCTCCAATTTGTTGATGTAGGAGCTCAGAGCTATAAACTTGCCTCTGAGTACTGCCTTTGCTGTGTCCCAGAGGAGCTGGTAATTTGTGTGTTCATTTTTGTTGAATAGCATGAATATTTGAATTTCCTTTCTAATTTCTTCCATGACCCACTCATGATTCAGCAGTGTGTTGTTCAGCCTCCATGTGATACCGGACTTTCTTTGGTGGCTTTTGGTGTTGAGTTCTAATTTTATTCCCTTGTGGTCAGAGAGAATGCAAGGTATAACTTCAATGTTTCTGAATTTAGAAAGTTTGCTTTGTGGCCTAAAATGTGGTCTATTTTAGAAAACGTTCCATGTGCTGCTGAGAAGAACGTGTATTCTGATGCTGCTGGGTGAAATGTTCGGTAAATGTCTGTTAAGTCTAGTTGATCTATGCAGCTGTTTAGATCTGCGGTTTCTCTGTTGAGTTTTTGCCGAGTTGATCTATCTAGTGGGGAGAGTGGTGTGTTAAAATCCCCAACAATTAATGTCTTTGGATCTATATGGGATTTGAGGGAAAGTAGTGTTTCTTTGATAAATTTGGGTGCTCCATTGTTTGGCGAATAGATATTTAGAATTGTAATATCCTCCTGAAGGAGAGATCCTTTAATTAGTATGTAGCGACCTTCTTTATCTCTTCTCACGAATTTTAATTTGAAGTCTATTTTATCTGATATTAGGATTGCAACTCCCGCCTGTTTATGAGGGCCGTTTGCTTGGTAGATTTTGTTCCAGCCTTTAACCTTGAAAATGTGTTTGTTTTTACGGGCAAGATGTGACTCCTGCAGGCAGCAGATAGAAGGGTCTTGTTTTTTAATCCAACTAGACAGTCTATGTCGCTTAATTGGAGAGTTCAGTCCGTTAACGTTAAGAGATAGGACTGAGAGGTATTTGGGAGTTCCTGCCATGTTATCCACCTTCTTGGGGGCTGTGAAAACTGGGTTCTTCCTAAGGTTCTTGGATTCTCAGTTTGGGTGCAGTTTCTTGGCCTTTGTTGCGTTCTTGTTGGTTTTCTATGTGTAGGACATCTTTAAGAATCTTTTGCAGGGCTGGTTTGGTGGAGATGTATTGTTTCAATTTTTCTTTGCTATGGAAGGTTTTTATTTGGCCTTCAGTTATGAAGGAGAGTTTAGCTGGGTACAGTATTCTTGGTTGATAGTTGTTTGTTTTTAGGGCATGGCATATGTCATTCCAGGCTCTTCTTGCTTTGATTGTCTCTGCTGAGAAATCTGAGGTAATTCTAATTGGTTTCCCTTTATAGGTGATTACCCTTTTCTCCTTGACAGCTTTAGGGATCTTTTCCTTGGTCTGGGTTGATCCTGTGTGGATTATAATGTGACGGTGGGATGTCCTATTCTGGTCTGGTCTATTTGGGGTTCTAAAAGCTTCTTGTATCTGAATAGGCCTATCTTTTTGTATGTTTGGGAAGTTCTCTGCTAGGATCCTGTTAAACAAATTTCCTAGACCATTAACTTCTGTTTCTAGGTGCTCCTCTACACCCATTATCCTTAGATTGGGCCTTCTGATGGTGTCTTCCAGGTGTTGGATAGACCTATCATATTTCTTGGACTTGTCTTGGATGGTTGTATGTTCTTTCTCTATAATATCTTGGCTGTCTTCAATCCCTGAGATTTGATCTTCTGCATGGTCTAACCTGCTGTCAAGACTCTCTACTTTGTTTTTTTTATCTCTTTTCCTTCTAATTGGTCAGCTTTGATGGCTTCAAGTTCTTTGTTGAAGCTCTGTTTTAGGTCTTGTATGAATTTCTTTACTTCCTTAATTTGGTGTTCAGTGTTTGTTCTCAAATCACTTAGTTGATTGGTTATGGTTTCTTTGGACTCCCATTCCTTCTGTTGGGTTCCATTCAGCATTCCCTTTGTGGTCTCCCTGACTTCCTTCAGCTCTTTGTTAATGGATTCCATGAATGCCTTTAGTGATCTTTGTGTATTCTCTACCTGGTCTCTCAATTCCTGAATTACTCTTTGATTAGCTTCCTCCCGTCTGTGGGATTCCTGCAGTTCTCTTTCTTCCCGTTCGTGGGATTCCTGCAGTTCTCTTTGAGTGTTCTCTGCCTGCTCACGCCATTCCTCCCTTTCTCTTTGAGTATTCTCAAGTTGTTCACGCAAATCCTGTATCAGTTTTTGAGTAGCTTTCTCACGCTTATGATATTCCTGTATAAACTTCTGGGATGCCTCCTCTCTCTCCCTATCACACTCATACAGAGTCCTTTGTACATTGTCAAACTTCTCATTTATCATGTTTGCTATTAGTGTTTGTAGAGCTATTTGGGAACTCACCTCTGGATTATTCTTTATCTGTTCTAATCCCTGATTATCAAGATTGGGAATTGAGATACCCGAATTTGCCATTTTTCTTGTGTTTTTCCAGCTTACTCGGCCCATTTGAGATGAAGATTGCACCAGTTTTGTGGTAGAACACTATCTTAAGGCAACCATCAACCAAAGTTTCATTTGTACAGTCAATAGTCTACAGATACAATCTAGTTCAACAGATACATCTATTCAACATCAAACAAGTATATGTTAAAGGACTTCGAACCGCAGAAAAGAATTTGGAAAACCAGAAATTATTAGGATTAGGGAGATATGTGGGTAAAAAATAGGAATAGATTGGTGTGGGGAGGCACAGGGAGAGTTAACTATGTCCTAATCACGATGCAGGAAATGGGTTGGGTAGGATGCAAGTAGAGAGAGAGAGAAAAAGAAGAGACGGAAAGGGGAATAAAGAGAGACCAGAAAAAGAATAGAAACGTAAAAATTAATGTTATTATAGAGGTTAAAAGACCGTCTATTTAGAGAGGAATGTGAATATGTTCAGAGAAGGGGAGGGACATAGAGGAAATGTGAAAAACTTTAAGGATGGGAAAGGGAGAAGAAAAGATCAGAAGTTCAGTAGAGCTAGATAAAAAACAAAAAGATAATTAAGAAAGAAAGAAAAAGAGAAAGAAGACAAGAAAAGAAAGGAAAACGCTCATTTACGTATTCCTAAAGTAAAAATTATAAGATGAGAAAAAAAAAGTTACTGGAAAACAATTATTTTTTCAGAAGAAGCAAAAATTAAAGATTAATAAAAGTTTTAGAAGGGAAAAAATTTATATATATATATATATAAGGTAACAAAAAACAAAAAACAAGCAAAAAAAAAGAAAAGAAGAAGAAAAAAAAAAGAAAAAAAAGTCTTTTGATTTTTTTTGTGGGGGGGGGAGGAGTGGGAAGAATCCTGTATCTCCCTTTTGTCTGTAACCAGTCTCTTGTTGGAGTCTCTGGTCAGCTTGAGGTCCTGTGGCTTGATTGGTTTCTTAAGTCGGTTGGTTGGAAGAGGCAGAAAAATGCTCTGCTTTACCCAAGATTTTGAGATCCCCCTCCCAGGTTAGTTTTCTGGGAGGGTGGTCTGCTTTGAGAATCACAAAAGAGGGGGATGTGGTGATGAGGCTAGGTTCTGGGTAGAGTTGAGGCCTTTCAACAAACAGTAGCTTTTCCCTGGGGCTAGTTTGTGATAAAGCTCACAGCGCCCAGCCTGGAGCCATTCTCAGGGTTTCTGTTTTTTAATTGATTGTGGTGGCTGCTAGAGGGAGGGGCAGCCTCTGGCTCTGGTTACCCAGTGAGGCAAGGCACTCCAATGGCTGGCGCCTGAGCTGGGTGACTTTTCCCTGGATGGAGCTGAGTCTGGCAGGTCACTTCGCCGTTAAGTTCTTGTGACCTGCTAAATGACTCATTTTATTCCAAGGCCTGAGCTGGAGCTAGCAGCTCCTCTGAGCTTTGTCGGTATCCAAGATGGAGATCACCGGTGCTGGGGGGGGAGGGGTGGCTTTCCCTCCTCTGCTCCCTGAGGAGTGAGGACTTCGAGCTTGTACTCACGCCGAGTCTTGGATCCTGGGTCGTCTCTGGTCTGCAAACAGCAGGATGAAGATGTCTGCTCCTTGTCGGTTCTTGTTGGTGTTGAGTAGAATCCGCTCGTCCGCTGCGTCTGGCTCCTTCGTCCCCGACTCTCTGTGTCTCAGGTATGCCCCGCGGCGGTAGTCGCCGCCGCGACGCTGCCGCCGCAGCAGCACCTGATGCGTTTCCTTGGCTTCCCCTCTCTTGTCTAACTCTCTGTCCTGTGATGGCACACTTGGTGTGATTCTCTGGCTTAGGACTGTTCACTGGAACTCTAAAACTGCTTTCTATGCGAGAGCTTGTTCAGATTCCAGCTTCTCCTCCGCCATCTTCCCGGAACTATGAGTACATTTCTTATCAAGCATTGTAGCCTCCTCCTTTGTTTCCCCTTCCCATCCCTTCCCATCCTTCCCCTGCCCCCCCAATTCTCCTCCCCCCAAAAAACATTATATTCTGATGTCAGGTAGAAGGACATGGGCAGATCACAGTGCCCACAAAAGTCCATGTACAGTCAGTAGGGAAAAAGGCCTCAGGCCTCTATCCTGCCCAAGGGTGCTAAGCTCTGGACAGCTAGAGTCCTGGCTCATGCGTTTAACCATGGGTGACCTTGGTTGGAGAACCCAGTTGGCTGTGACAACCAAAATCAGCTAGTAAATGAGTAGTGTTTTATCTCCCAAGTTTATGGCGATTTGTTACACAGCTATTAAAAGGAAACTTTCTATCCTCAAACAAGCTCCAACACTGTCATCTTTTTTTTTTAATTTAATTTAATTTTATTTGTGAACATACTGTACAGAGGGGTTACAATTACATGGGCAGGATAATGCATACATTTCTTACCAAGCATTGCAGCCTCCTCCTTTGGAACACTGTCATCTTAAAATTCATCTGTCTCCTTTTCTGTGAATCTCTTTCCCTTCTTCCTTCCCAACACCCTCTTCAGATTGATGTTTGAACTCAGCCTCATACATGCTAGACAAGTGCTCTACCACCTGAGCCCCAGATAGCCATAGTCATTTCTTCATTTTTAGTTTTTTTTTTGAATGGAGTCTTACATTTTGGCCTGGGCCTGCATGGACCATGATCCTCCTATTTATGCTTCTGTAGGTAGGATGACATGGGGAGGGAGGGAGAACCATCACACCCTACTTTGTACTGGTTGAGATGAAGATCTCTCTTTTTACTGGTCTGGCCTTGAACTGAAATTTTGCTAATCTCTTCATCTTGTGTAGCTAGGATGACAGGTGTGAGGCACTGCTCCCAGCTGTCTTATTCCTTTTGGATCTTCCCTTTGCTCACTGCCTCCTACCCACTTCCCAAGCAGGGACCTAGGCTTGGGGCAGGGCCTAGTGGAGAGTGGTGCTTGGGGAGTATGGTGTAGAGTCAAGCTATTTGCCTGTTCGACATGGCTGCTAAGAATTCTCTTTTCTCTTTGGGTACACTGGACTCAGGTGGAGGAAAAAGTAGAACAGATCCATTCAAAGATCTACTTCATCCAGATGGAGCTGGAGAAGATGCAGATGGAGCTAAGTCACAAGGAGGTGCAAATGGAGTTGAAGAAGACAGCCAGCAGGAATGCCAAGAATTGTGAGGTGGGGTCAGGTGGGATGGCAGCAAGTTAGCCAGCCTGGGGTGCAAGGAGCTGTGTATAACATCTACCGGGCTGTAAAGATCATGGTAGGGAGAGGGGCTGGGGAGGCTCCAGGGGCTCTGCCAGGCTGCTCCTCTGAGGCTACCTTTGCTGTGGGGCAGGTGCCAACATGGCTGGTACAGGATTGCCTGAAGTGGTGACAGCCTCAAAATGAAACTTGTCACTATGCTGGCTGCTCAGTGAGGCCATAGTACCAACAGACTTGCCTGTGCTGGGCCTCTTTGTCTCCTCCTTCCTCTGGAAGACTTGGAATGTGGGTGTGGCAGGGAATACCAGGTGGTGTGGGGAGGTTTGGTTTAGGAAGCATGGGGTCCATGTTGGGTCTGCTGGGGTGGTTACAAAGGCCTTGGCAGAGCATCTGTCTGTGTGTTGGCTTGCCAGCAGCCCTGTTCTGAATGAGAACCTCTGTGTGAAGTATTTTTGTTAACAGCACTTTGCCAGAGGTCTTGGCTAAGTCTGCTCAGTGTGGAAATGCCTTGTAAGCCTCAGGCAGAGATAAACCATTGTCTCTGGATTCCCTGCCTCTATGAGAATGGCAGTCTGGCCTCTATCTTGACTCAAATGCCAACCACATTACCTAATCAGATAGGCCTTTTTCTTTTTGGTGTTAGTATTGTGGTTTGACCTCCAGAATCTTTGTTCTCACTTAGTCTTTTGTTCAAGGTTGGTGCTTTATCACCTCCAGTTCTGAATTTTTGTTGATTAATTGGAGATCTCCTTAATAGCTAGGATTACAGGTGTGAGCCCCTGGGGCGAATTCTAGTCTTGATGGGAACAGCTGCTAATTGGGTCTGTTTGAGTTTGGAATGGTATTCCTGGCCATGGTGTGTTGTCTTGGCTCAGAGAGCCATCTGTGTTAGGGAAGGCAGATGCAGCCCCTGAGGAGTGGTATCTAGTGGTCTTAGCATCTACCCAGAGGGCTCTGGGTCCATTATGGTTTTTCTGGGCAGAGTCTCTTGAAGGCAGGACCTGCTTTTCTCCACTGTCCAGCACTGAATCTGACCTTATGGGTGCTTAGAACATTGGGATTCATGAGGGGTCACTGCAGGGCCTTGGAAGGACCTTCCTTAAAGGGAAAGACTATAGATACTATAGATACTTACCCTTCACATCCCTTCCCACTTTTTTACATTTGTTTTCAGTCATGGAGCTTGAACTTCGTGCCTGGGTGCTGCCGCTGAGCTCTTCAGCTCAAGGTTCATGCTCTACCACTTGAGACACAGCGCTACTTCTTGCCTTTTCTGTTTATGTTGTGCTGAGGAATCAAACTCAGGGCCTCAAAATAATTTATCCTCTAATTGTTTCTTTTTATTATTATTAAGTTTTTTCATTGTGAAAATACCATACAATTACACAAGCAAGGTAATGAGTACATTTCTTATCAAGAATTGTTGCCTCCTCCTTTGTTTCCCCTTCCCATCTCTGCCCTCTCATCTCCTGCCTCCCACCTCCACTCCCTCCCCCCCATTACCCCACGACTCCCCTCGAAAGTTGTAAAGTTCCTTTTTCAACATAAGGTCTTATACATCTCATTGTTGCAATGGGTCCACCTGTATCCCTGTTTAAAAATTTTGTTTTTTTCCTTTCCCCTGTACAAATTATAC
Source organism: Dipodomys merriami (assembly GCF_024711535.1). Lineage (NCBI taxonomy): Eukaryota > Metazoa > Chordata > Mammalia > Rodentia > Heteromyidae > Dipodomys > Dipodomys merriami. The sequence goes on along the minus strand of NW_027204048.1, from coordinate 665,703 downwards.
CAACATCAAATACAGTGAAAGCAGGGTTATACTGTGGGGGAGGGACATACAAAGCAACAAAGAAATCATCTTATAAATATGTTAGAAACAATAACAAGAAAGAAAATACATTTGAGTCCTTATCTTGGGGTTCATTTCTACTAACATCACCTTATCTGATCTTTTCTGCTTTTCTCAGACATATACTAGTTATTGCAAATAAGGGAAACCATGGGACCTATGTTTCTTTGGGCCTGGTTTACTTCACTTCATATGATTTTTTCCAAGTCTTTCCATTTCCTAACAAATGGGGCAATGGCATTCTTTATGATGGAGGTCTAGAATTCCATTGTGTATATATACCACATTTTCTTGATCCATTCATCTACTGAGGGGCATCTGGGTTGGTTCCATATCTTAGCTATGGTAAATAATGCTGCAGTAAACATAGTTGTGCTGGTAGCTTTAGTATGGTCTTGTTTGTGATCATTTGGGTAAATGCCCAAATGTGGGATTGCTGGGTCATAGGGGAGCTCTATGTGGAGTCTTTTGAGTAACCTCCACACTACTTTCCAAAGTGGTTGAACAAGTTTACACTCCCACCAACAATGCAGTAAGGTTCCCTTCTGTCCACATTCCCTCCAGCATCGGGTGTTATTAGAGTTCCTGATTATAGCCATTCTAACTGGGGTGCAGTGGAATCTCAATGTTGTTTTGACTTGCATTTTTTATGGCTAGGAAGGTAGAACATTTCTTCATTTGTCTATTGGTCATCCTTCCTTTTCAGAGAAGTTTCTCTTTAAGTGCTTAGCCCACTTACTTATTGGGCAGTTGTTTCTTTGAGGATTTGTTGTTGGGGGATTTAATTTATTGAGTTCCAAGTATATTTTAGATACGAGAACCTTGTCCGTTGTATGGCTAGTGAAGATCTCCCAATCCGTGGGCTTTCTATTGATCTTTCTAGCTATGTCCTTTGCCATGCAGATGCTCTGAAGCTTCTTGCAGTCCCATTTGTCCAACCTTTCTTTGATTTGTTGTGTTTCTGGGTCTCTATTAAGAAAATTAAGAAAATTTCGGCCTGTGCCAAGGAGACCTAGGGTTTCTCCTATTCCATTCTGTAATGTTTTTAGAGTGTCTGCTTTGACTCCAAGGTCTTTGATCCATTTGAAATTGATTTTGGTACAGGGTGATATATAAGGATCTAGCTTTAGTTTTCTACATGTAGTTAACCAATTTTGCCAGCACCATTTACTGAAGAGGTTGTCTTTCTTCCATTCTATTTAAAGAGAACTTTTAAAAAACATTGTGCCAAATTCTGCATAGTCGCTGAATTTAAAAAAACACTGCCTTATTGAAATATAATTCCCTTTTACATCTAAATATAATAAAAACACAAAGTAAAAAATGTCATTATGTTCTACATAGTCTCTTAATTTAAGAAAATCTGCCTTACTGAGATATAACTCAATTAGGGTATTCAAAAACCACCAATATTTAAATTGTAAATGGTAATGTGATGGACCTGTGTTACTTGACTTCTTTTGCATGACCCACATAGGGATCATGGGTAGAAAAGGAGATCTTCTAGTGCTGTTGATCCCAAGACATTGCAGCATGCCAAAGGACCAGAAGCTTACAGCTCCACTCGACAGATATATCATGTTCCAGTATCTGGCAGCTCTTGGAATCCCTGGTTTCTAGCAGCAGTGTAAAACAACCCCAGGTAGAGCCTTCTAATGTTATAGTTCTCATTTCACACTGGCCTTAAGTTCTGGGATGATGATAGCCCTCTAGGAACCAGTAGTGTCCCTTATGTCAGAACTGTGAACCGTGCCTAGGGTTACAGCTTTCTATCACACATTTGCTGGGGCACACTCAGCACTCTGTTGACCAGTTTTACAGTTGTTGGGTATCATGATCTCTAGCCCCAGACACTACCTAGTGTTACACCTCTCTGGTCTTTGGTGTCCAGTTGTCACTTTTACTATCCTCTTTACTTTGTGTTTCCAGTTTAGCTTGCTTTACTAATGATAATCCAAAGTAGACAAGACCACTGGAGAGAAGCCTTTCATTGGGCCTAATGTTGTAGCACATAGAAGCAGCACAGAAAGCTGTTGCCAGGGTGTGGTCAGGGTGTGTGGAGCAATTATGCAAACGAGGGACCATGCCTGCACTAATCATAGCATATCTTAGGCAAAATGAGAGACTGAATTTGTATCAAATTCCTTCTTCTGGGCCATCAGGGAACTTGATCCTCTTCTTGCCTGGGTGGAAATGGTTGCAGGGTAATTTCAAGTTCACTAAAACGAAATCTTGTTTGAAGCTGGCACACATGTTTGTAATCTTAGCTACTCAGAAGGCTGAAATCTGAGAGGGTTTAAAGCCATACATGGCAGAAAATTCCAAGAGACTTGTTTTGCTGTTGTGGTTGTTGTTGCTTTTGGTCAGTTATGGGGCTTGAACTAAGGGCCTGGACACTGTCTCTGAGCTCTTTCACTCAAGGTTAGTGCTCAACCACTTTGAACCACAGTTCCATTTCCTGTTTTTCTTGTGGTTAATTAGAGATAAGAGTCTCATGGCCTTTCCTGGCCAGGCTGGAACCTTGATCTGCAGACCTTAGCCTGTGTAGCTAGGATTACAGGTATGAGTCACCAGCACCCCGCTACTTCTTTTACTCTTATACTTAGTTTAGTTTTATGAAGTTTCTTAAGACAGGAGCTAAGCTAATTGATTTGATACTTTTTTCACATAAATATTTAGTGTTCCTTCTTTAGGGATGCTCTAGTTCTGATTTGAAACTCTAATGTATGTATCATGTTATCGTCATTAAAGTTAAAAAGCAGTACTTTTGATCTCCCTGTAGGTTTCATCTTCGATTTATAGGTTATTTAGAAATGCATTGTTTATTTTCCAAACATGTTCTGTCACTAGTATGTAACTTAAGTCCAATAATATACTTTACATGATTTGAGCCTTACTTACACTCTGCTGGGGGATTCATGTGCTCTATCCCCTTTCTGTTTGACCATATCTTCGTCAGTTCTCCCCTTCCTCACTCCAACCTTTTTACTGCCTTTTGAATGTTCTAAGCCCACTGATGTTTCAGGGTCTTCACTGGCCATCACCTCCCTCTGGGACTCTAGTAACCCATCCAGGTATACTGTTCACCTTTATCAGGTTCTGCTCAATGCCACTTCATCAGATACATATTTTACAACTTAATACTATGGAACTGTGTTCCCTCCTGCCTTGTCTTCATACTGCTTTCACACCATGTGAACTCCTCTCTCCTTATCTGAAGTGGATGTATGCTATGCCCCAGTGGATGACCAACCTGTATGTCTGCAGGCATGTGTCACAGAGGTACTTTATCCAATAATGAGCTGCCTACTTGGTGGTGATCTCATAAGATAGAATTTCTGATGGCGTTATAGTCATCTTACTTTGTATAAATATAACTTGTGACAGTCAGACAATGACAAAACCAACTAATAAACATTTCTCAGAATATAAACAAGTTATCAAGTGACAAATGGCTATACTTCTTTCTATATACACATATGTATGGCACAATTTAATTTATAGATTCAACAGAATAGGAGAGTGCTGCCATTTAGATCTGGAATACTTCTTAAAAGTCCATGTGTTATGGCTTGGCTTGAATTTGGCATACTGGAATGAGATGGAAATGTTAAGAGGTGGACTGAATATGAGGTCTTCCTGTCATTAGCAGTGACTGCCTGCAAGAAGATACTGAGAGCCTTCCCCCCATCTATTTTCTTTCTTTCTCTCTCATCTCTCTCTCCTCTCTCTTTCTTCCCTTCCTAGCTTAAAAGGTGAACTATTTTACTCTCACAGACTCATGTCATCATGTGCCATCTTAACTGCTGGTCCAACACAATGAGGCCAACATGGACTAACATCTCTAAAATGGTGAACCAAAATAAGCCTTTTTATTTCCTTACACCTCATTTCAGATAATTTGTTACTATGACAGAAGCCATCTAATACATTGTAACAGCAATCACTAGTAATAAAATGAGATAATCATAACATACTGTATAGATCACACAATATAACTATATATACAACATACTGTACAGAAGCCTTGTGAATGTTCTCGGGCTGTGTGGTTGTTTGTTTTTTGGCATTCTTGGGGTTTGAACTCAGAGTTGGATGCTGTCCCTGAGCTTTTTCACTCAAGGCTAGTGCTCTACCACTTTGAGCCACAGCACCGCTTCTGGTGTTTCTGGTGGTTAATTGTAGATGAATCCCATGTACTTTCTTTCTTTCTTTTTTTTGTCAGTCATGGGGCTTGAACTCTGGGCTTGGGCGCTGTCCTTGCACTCTTCAGCTCAAGGTGAGTGCTCTACCGCTGAAGCCACAGCACCAGTTCCTGTTTTGTAGTTGTTTATTGGAGATAAGAGTCTCATGAACTTTCCTGCCCAGGCTGGCTTTGAACTGAGATCTTCAGATCTCAACCTCTTGTGTAGCTAGGATTACAGGCATGAGTCCTGGGAGCCTAGCTTCCACAGACTTTCTTATCTGAGCTGGTTTGAACCACAATCCTCAGATCTCAGCTTTCTGAATAGCTAGGATTTAAAAAAATACTACATTCAATTCAAGATTTTTTTTCTTTAAGAGATGCAGTCTGTGACTAAGATGTTTTTGATTTGAGTGTGTTCATCTTGTTTGGGTTAATTCTCTCTGTTAATTCTCTGCTTCCCATCTCTCCTCATGTCCACCTTTGTACAAACTGAGGCATCAGTGGGGTGAATGATATAAGTAATCTCTTCATTGGCTTTTCAAGTGTGGAGTTATTTCCAGTACCTTTTATTGTATGTTGAATCTAAAGAGACAGAAATAACAATTATGTTGTGAACATTCAAAAACCCAAAATACTGTGTTCATTTTTATTGTGATTTGTGAGATATAAATAAGTGTGTGTGATGTAATATAGTGATAGCACTTTTGGCTTTGTGGGGGGTGTGTGTGGATAATGGGGTTTGAACTCAGGGATTGTCACTCTTACTTGTTTTATTGCCTCAGGCTAGCACTGTACAACTTGAGCCACTTCTCCACTTCTAACATTTTGCTAGCTAGTTGGAGATAAAAAGTCTCATGGATTTTTCTGCCTTGGCTGGCTTTGAACCATGATCCCCATATCTCAGAGTAGGTAGGATTATAGCCCAGCTTGATTTTGGCTTTATGACAATGAGTTAAAATGAAGAATGTTTCATTTTGAGTGGTCCCAGATCACTGAACTGTGCTGATGGCAGGCTATTGGTATGTGGTCCATGTGGGCGAGGTAGTGGGATGGAACACATTTCCCTCATGTTCTACAGATGGACGTGCAATTTAAAAACCTAGGAGTTGTTTCTGAAATATTTCATTCAGTAATTTCAGACCACGGTTTACAATGCACAGTTGCAATCATAAGTAACTGAAGATGAACTCAGTAGAACTACTGAGGTGTATGCATTTGTTTGTTGTCTCCCCTACAACTTGGGTAAAACACCCTGGACAACAAGGTCTGTGGTATGTTCATTGTTAGGTGTCAGAACAGCATCCTGCATTCTGTAGGTGTTTAATGTATGTTGAGTGAATTCATGAGTGAGGCCTACTGGGTCTAAGAGTGGTTCCATAATTGGGTCAGACTGGTGCTTCTTGGCACAGATGCCATTGGTGCCTCCTTTCCAGAGTCTGTATGACAAGTTCAAAGCAAATGACTTCCATTTGCAGAAGGAGAAATAATCATATTTTAAAGGCTGCTTACTAAGAGCTCTCATTTAATGGACAGCTTTGTTTTGTCTTCCTAAGATCCAATTGTAATGTATGCAGCTGGCACCTTCCCCTCTTCGCCCCCTCCTACTCCAGTTTACCCCCCCCCCCCGCCTTCTCTCTCAGCATACATGGGTTGTTCTTAAGGAAACCATATTCTGCAGCCTGTGTAGATGAAACTTCTCCATATCTATTCCAGGATTCTGTAGGAGCCTAACTTTGTTAAATGCTTTGTAAATCCAGAACCTTATAAACTTTTAAAGGGCACAAAATTCTGCAGTCATGGATGCTATTTTAAATATTGACATCATTAACTCAGTTATATCCCACATCTATTTTTGACATAGCTATTAGTGATAAAACATCTTTAACATTCTTGGTAGGATTTGTTTGGTTTGTATGTTTATTTATTTTCCATATTTTTTTCTGCCAGTATTGAGCAAAGCCTCATGATCTTGCTTAGATTTTATGCTCAAGGCTAGTACTCTACCATTTGAGTCACATTTCTACTTACTGGTTTTTGTTGGTTAATTGGAAATATGATACTCGTGGCCTTTTCTTCTTGGACTGGCTTAGAGCCAAGATCCTCAGATCTCAGAGATATGTTTTCTAAAGAAAATTTTTTCTTCAAATTAATTCAGAAGGACTTCTAGAACTCCGGAGATTTCCTGGTGATTATGGAGGGGAATAGGAAGGCAGAAAGATTTTGTCTCGATGTGTTTTCCTTCATAGTATTGTACAGAGGTTTCTTCACCATCCTCTGGCTTGCATAGTCTGACAAGTAGCCTAGTGTAATTTTTCTCTTTGAACATCAATAGGTAATGTGGTTTTCTCTGACTAGCTTCAAGATTTCCTATTGTCTTTATACCTAGGTTTGGTTTTAATTTGTTGGCTTTTTGGCATTTGTTTTTGGTGTTCTTTGAATTTGTGGTTTGATAAATTATTGGTTCTGAAGTTGGTGAATATACTGTTTTTTTCTACCAATCTCTTTGAACTCTGGGATTCCAATCATATATATTAGATACTTTAATATTGTTCCGGACTCCTTTGGTGCTGAATTTTTACCCCTTCATTCTCAATTGGGGTTATTTTTATTGCTTTAGTTTCAACCTCACTAATTTCCTTCTCAGATGGTAAAGCCTCCCGATGACCCAGACACAGCTAGTCATCTCTGTTAGTATAGATTTTAACACTAGCCTGCCATTTGAGTCTTCTTGTGCTTCATATCTCCCTTCTCTGTCTTTCTCTTTCTTCTCTTCATTTGATTTTGTGTATTTTTCACATTTTTTAATATTTTTTATTAGTCTTCATGAATATATTGCTTACCAAGAATTTCTTAACTGAAAGTCTGTTTTGTTTGGTTTCATTGTTTCTTGAAATTGTATTATTTTTACTCCTCTTCTTTATATAATTAAAAATTTTATTGCAAAGTATTTAATAGGAGTGAAGGCAAATACTTGTTTCTGCCTGGAAATGAATATTCTTTTTTTCTTCTGCTAAGCCTTTAATGTGGTGCCTTGATTTATTCCTAGCTTCAGGTTTGTTGTTACCATGGATACTCTCAGTGTCCTCTGATCTTGAGATTCTTAGAGTATTACCTCATGTTTAAGATGGGGCCTGCTCTGTTTGCTGGAGGGGCTTTATTAATACTTTCATGTCCTCATTTATTTAAATTTTATTTTATTGTAAAGATGCTGTATAGAGGAGTTACATTTACATGAGCAAGGTAATAAGTACATTTCTTGTTGAGCATTCTTTTTTGTTGTTGTTGGTCGTGGGGCTTGAACTCTGAGCTTGAGCACTATCCCTACACTCTTCAGCTCAAGGTGAGCACTATACCACTTGAGCCATGGCATCACTTCCGGTTTTCTAGTGGTTTATTGGAGATGAGAGTTTCACAGACTTTCCTGCTGGGGCTGGCTTTGAACCATGATCCTCAGATATCAGCCTACTCAGTAGCTAGGATTACAGGCATGAGCCACCGGCGCCTGACTTTGTTGAGCATTCTTACCCCCTCCTTTGTTTTTCTTTTTTTTGGGGGGGTCCGGCCGTGGGGCCTGAACTCTGGGTGTGGGCGCTGTCCCTCAGCTCTTCAGCTCAAGGCTAGCACTCTACCACTTGAGCCACAGTGCCACTTCCAGCTTTTTTTTTTCTGCTTATGTGGTGCTGCGGAATTGAACCCAGGGCCTCATGCAAGCAAGGCAAGTGCTCTACCACTAAGCCACCTTGCCAGCCCCTTTGTTTTTCTTCTACTATCCCTTCCCTTCCTCATATCTTCATTTTTAGGTCTTTTCTTTGCATGAATTTTTCAGAGGTAGCCTTTCTCTATGATCATCTCTTTCTGCTGTAAGTCACAATTCTACACTATTATCTGTTCAATGCTTGTTCAATTTGTTGGGATGTGGAGATGTGGTATGTTCTCTGCCATTCTGATTAAACTTCTGTTTTGGCCAGGCACTCTACCCGAACCTTAGCTAGGTGAATTTCTGGGTTTTTCTGTCTGGTCACCATTCCCACGAGACACCTGCTTTAAGACCTTTTAAAATATATGTTTTTAATTTCTTTAGGTAGTGTAAAAAGGAGTTGCCATTCAACAGAGCAGTGTATGAATACAGTGGCTCTTGATCAGTGTCACCCTCTTCCACATTCTCATCCCCCCTCCCATATCCCAATCCTTCCCTCACTTTTTAAAATCCTTAGGTTATATATTGGATTTTTCTCATTTAATTTATTTACCGTGCACTTTGATCTGTGTTATCCCTTCAACATCATCACTCCCTTCCACCAACCCCTTCCCCTACTTTGATCAGTCCTGTGGCATATGCAATGCATTTTTGCCTGCATTCTATTCATTTCCCCAGCTCATTCTTTTACTCATCTCCTTTTGACCCATCCCTTTGGAGATACCCATTTCCTAGTACTCATTTTGTTATGCTTTGACTTAGTCTTTCTAAAGAATTATCCTATTTGTGTTCTCCATTGATTCTGTTATACTACAGTTAACTCATTTTTTAAGGCTGTCTCTGAATTTATTTCTGGTATTACTGTTCTTAACCCCAACTGTGGCTTACAAAAAAAGTGAGTCAGTCAATATGCACATTACATCGTTTTTAATCTTCAAAACACTTTAAAAAGCAGTTGTGTAATTAACTGATATCTAATAACCTTAAGAATATTTACTAGCCCCTGTACTTACTTGTACTTGTTCTTCTAAAAAAGGATCTGAGGAGACTCCCATAGGTAAAATAAGAAGAAGAAGAAGAGGAGGAGGAGGAGGAGGAAGAGGAAGAGAAGAAGAAGAAGAAGAAGAAGAAGAAGAAGAAGAAGAAGAAGAAGAAGAAGAAGAAGAAGAACAAGAACAAGAACAAGAACAAGAACAAGAACAAGAACAAGAACAAGAACAAGAAAGAAAAAAGAAGAAGGAAGAAGAAGAAGAGGAGGAGGAGGAGGAGGAGGAGGAGGAGGAGGAGGAAGAAGAAGAACAAGACAAAGACGAAGACGAAGACGAAGACGACAAGGAAGAGTAAAATGTAAGAAGGGGGAGTGGTGAAACAGGAATCAAGTGTAGGAAAGGGGGCTAAGCCATTCAGCTGTTCCCAAAAGGGTACCCACCCCTCCCCTAGTTCTACCCAAAGCTGGCTCTGTGTCAGCACAGAGGTGGAAGATGAACACAGAAGAGTGTCCACCCACTCCAGCTTCTTGAAGAATGCAAAGATTGGGTTTTTATATTTTTTGCCCCAAATTTTATCATGTTTCCATGGAGACACTAGTTCCACTTTCCATTTTTCAGGATCACCATCTAGTTTTCCTAGATGTACTTTTGTTGTCAAAGTCCATATTCTTAACATCTTGTCCATCGTAAATCAGTTAACTCATTTATAACCACTTGAATGCCACCCAGTGTGCTTAATTCTAGATTTATGGGTACATTCTAGTTTCCACTGATGAGGGAAACCATGCAACCTGTGTTTCTCTGGGTCTACCTTACTTCACTTGAAGCCTCCAAGAAGCAAGAACCCAGGTAATAAATGTGCGAATGGTTTAAAGAGTGACTTCTCAGAAGAAGTAAATATGGGCAATAGAGATATGAAAAATATGTTCAACAATTCTGGCCATAAAGGAAATGCGAATCAAAACAACACTGCAATTTCACCTGACCAAAATTAAAATAGCCATTATCAAGAAAATTAATAAATGATGGCATGGATGTGGCCAAAAGGGAGCCTATTACACTGTCAGTAGGAATGTAAACTTGTTCAGCCACTCTGGAAAGAAATATGGAGGCTCCATAAAAGGCTAGACATGGAGCTTCCCTGTGACCCAGCAATTCCATTCCTGGACATTTATGCAATACACCACAGACAAAAAAACAACAAAACCACCACCACCACCATGTTTATTGCAACTTTGTTTACTATAGCCAAGATATGACATCATCCCAGATGCCCCTCAATGAACAAATGGATCGAGAAAATATGGTATATATACACAATGGAATTCTACTCATCCATCAGAAAGAATGGCATTGAACTATTCATTAAGAAATGGAAAGACTTAGAGAGATAATGTTAAGATTTCATTTTGTTCACCTGGCTTGTACCAGAGGCATATAGTTACAGAAGTCAATGCTTTACTCCTAATAGTTTTGAACTTTAGTCCCCTAAGATATCCATAAGAGGCAATAGTAGTTCATGTTTATAATCCCAGCTCTTCAAGAGACAGAGATGTAGAAGCCAGCCTGGGCCATTTTGAGGCCAGCCTAGGCAGAAAGTAAGATTTCCTCTCCAACCCCAATATCAACTTAAAGTCTAATAAAATGAATACCAGGAATCTGGTACATGAAGTGTGTGGGGAAAGGCCAAGGGGAAGGTGACAGATGAATGAAGAGAGGAAGAGAGAAAGGGGAAGAATGCAATCATAATATTCAATTCATAGTCTATGAAACTAAGAAAATTGAAAGGAGAGTTGATGTTGGGAGGAATGAGGAAGAATGATAAAATGTAATACTGGTTAAGATGCATAGTACTCATAAACAGACAGATTCAATTTTAACTCCTTTGTACAGCTATTAAAAGATAATAAAATTATATTTAAAAATGAAATATGTTAATAAAATTTTTCAAAGACCTTCATCTCAACCAATAACTGCTGAGAGTGGTGGTTCATATATGCAGGATGCATGAACAGGATGACAACAGTCCAGGCCACCCTGTGCATGAATGTAAAACTATATCTAAAAATTAACTAAAACAAAGAGGGCTACAGACATAGCTCAAGTAAAATATCTGCCTAGAATGGGCAAGACTTTTGAGTTAGACTCGAATTCTGCCCTCAAAAGTTTCCTGGAATCACAACTGACCTCTGGAATCAGCAGGCACTGACCTCTGTCACTTGCTGACACCCAGAGTGGCAGGAAACAAGTAAGTGTGAATTCCTCACTTAGTGCAAGCTCCAGGATCTTCATGTTCCCCTGTACTCCCCTGCTTGCCTACATTCTGCTTTTGCCCATTTATTTACAAATCTTTGGTGCAATTACTCATAATGGTATCTGGCAGGTCTCACATTTGGTAAGTATTCAATCCCCATTTCTCTTTGAAGGTGCATGCCTTTGTTTAAATCTTAGAGTATTTCATAGTTCCAGTGTCTCACCTCTATGAGAAGTTCAATGGAATAGTTGTGGGGATTTTTTTGGCATGCATGGGGCGTAAGTTCTGGGTCTGGGCACTGTTCCCGAGCTCTTTTTGTTCAAGGCTAGCACTCTACCACTTGAGCCAAAGTGCCAATTCTTGCTTTTTCTGAGTAGTTTATTGGAGATAAGAGTCTTACCAACTATCCTGCTGATTTTGAACTGTGATCCTTAGATCTCAGTCTCTTGAGGAGCTAGGGTTATAGATGTGAGCCCTGGCACCTGGCTCAAGAAGTTTTTGACTTGCGATTTGTCTGGGCATTTTTGTGCACATTTGGATTGATGTTACTTGTGGTTTTCTTCTAGCTGGAAAACCTGGGCAAAGATTTCACTTACTTGGGTGAGAATTGCTTTGATACGTTTATTAATCACAGAATAGGGTCTGGGAAAGCAAATTCCCAGCCCTGAGTTGTGGTTTCCTTTTTCTCCATGGTTCTCTAGTAATTTACCTGCACATGGTCTCTCCAGGGTGACTTCACTCTTGTCCTGTGAGTCTTCTGTCCACAAGAATGCTTCTCACCTGAAGTGCTCTATCTCTCTCCTAGTCCATGAATGTTAACACACTGCTCCCTGTGTAAGATGCACATTGAACAATACCCTCATAGGCCTGGGACTACCTGTGTAACATTCAGAACTGCAAGGTCCATATCCTTCTAATACAATAGACCTATTCCAGAATCAACTAAATATCTGAAAAAGATTTAATAGACAGGATCATCAGAATTTTGCAAGAATAAATGAAAACATCACATTGCATTAGTGTAATTGGTTGGTTGTGTCTGTCTCCAGTACAAATTTATGAGCAAGGACCTGGGTTTATACTGCCTATAGGGGTATAGCAGAATTCAATAATTATCATTTTATAAGGACAGAAATCAAAAGATGAGGCATAGAATGGCATGTGCTACTTCAGGAGAGGAAAAGAGAGAAAAGAATGATGAATAGAAGAGAGAATCACAAGAAGAGCCCAGAGTCAGTTTATCACCAGTCCCCAGTCAACTGAGGAATGATATTTATTGGTACACCTGGCAGAGTTCTGCAAAAGCACTTCTTTTTTATTTTTTAATAAAATTTTATTGTGGGGGCTGGGAAGGTGGCTCAGTGGTAGAGCACTTGCCTTGCATGCTCGAGGCCCTGGGTTCGATTCCTCAGCACCACATAAGCAAAAAGAAAAAAGCCGGAAGTGGCGCTGTGGCTCAAGTGGTAGAGCACTAGCCTTGAGCTGAAGAGCTGAGGGACAGTGCCCAGGCCCAGAGTTCAGGCCCCACGACCGGACTCAAAAAAAATTTTATTGTGAAAATACTGTACAGAAGGGTTACAGTTACATGAGCAAGGTAATTATGTTTCTTATTAAGCATTGTTGCCTCCTCCTTTGTGTTTCCCATACCATCCCTTCCCTCCCACTTCCACAACTATACTCACTCACCCCACACCCCCATCTACCCCACTCCTTCCCCACTCTGCCAAAATTATAAAGTTTGTTTCTCAACATAATGTCTTCTACATCTCATTGTTGCAATGGGTCAACCTGTATCCCTATTTAAACATTTTGTTTTTTCCCTTCCCATCCCAAAATTATATCAGCATTAAACACAGTGAAAACAGGGGTTATAGTGTGGGAGAGGGAAATACAAAGCAACAACAACAAAATCACATGGTACCTTATAAATATGTTACAAAAAAAATAGAAAACATCACTTACATCGATGTCTTGGGGTTCATTTCGCTTAATGTCATCTTACCTGGTAATATGTATATAGCTTTCTACCTTTCCTACTTGTCCCAGAAATATACTAGATATTGCAAATAAGAGAAACAATGGGACCTATGTTTCTTTGGGCCTGGCTTACTTCACTTATTGTAATTTCTTCTAAGTCTTTCCATTTCCTAACAAATGGGGCGATGTCATTCTTTCTGATGGAGACATAGAATGCCACTGTGTGTGTGTGTGTGTGTGTGTGTATCACATTTTCTTAATCCATTCATATACTGAGGGGCATCTGGGTTAGTTCCATATCTTAGCTATGGAAATAATGCTGCAGTAAACATAGTTGTGCTGGTAGCTTTAGTATGGTCTTGCTTGTGATCATTTGGGTAAATGCCCAAAAATGGGATTGCTGGGTCATAGGGGAGCTCTATGTGGAGTCTTTTGAGGAACCTCCATACTACTTTCCAAAGTGGTTGAACAAGTTTACACTCCCACCAACAATGGAGTAAGGTTCCCTTCTTTCCACATCCCTTCCAGCATCTGTTGTTATTAGAGTTCTTGATTATAACCATTCTAACTGGGGTGAGGTAGAATCTCAATGTTGTTTTGACTTGCATTTCTTTTATGGCTAGGGAGGTGGGACATTTCTTCATGTGTCTATTGGTCATCCTTCCTTCTTCTTCAGAGAAGTTTCTCTTTAAGTCTTTAGCCCACTTATTTATTGGGCAGTTTTTTCTTTGAGGATTTGTTGTTGGGGGATTTAATTTTTTGAGTTCCAAGTATATTTTAGATATGAGAACCTTGTCCATTGTATGGCTAGTGAAGATCTTCTCCCAATCTGTGGGCTTTCTACTGATCTTGCTAGCTATGCCCTTTGCCATGCAGATGCTCTGCATCTTCATGCAATCCCATTTGTTCAACCTTTCTTTGATTTGTTGTGTTTCTGGGTCTCTATTAAGAAAATTTCGGCCTGTGCCAAGGAGACCTAGGGTTTTTCCTATTCCTTCCTGTAATGTTTTCAGGGTGTCTGCTTTGACTTCCAGATCTTTATCCATTTGGAGTTGATTCTGGTGCAGGGTGATATGTAAGGATCTAGCTTTAGTTTTCTACAGGTAATTAACCAATTTTGCCAGCACCCTTTACTGAAGTGGATGTCTTTCTTCCATTCTATTTTCTTTTCATGGTAAAGCTAGACTTTTTAATATTATTTCACTTTTATTATTGAAACCTGGACATCAAAATATTACCTGTTCAATACTTTAAAGATTTATTTTTTATTGTGAAAATACCATACAGAGGGGTTACAATTACATAGGCAAGATAATGAGTACATTTCTTATCAAGCATTGTTGCCTCCTCTTTTGTTTCCTCTTCACATCCCTTTCCATCTCCCACCCTTCCCCACCTCAACCCCCACCCCCACCCACTCTGGCCAAAGTTGTAAAGTTCATTTTTCAACATAATGACTTGTACATCTCATTGTTGCAATGGGCCCACCTGTATCCCTATTTAAACGATTTGTTTTTGCCCTTCCCCTCCACAAATTATACCAACATCAAATACAGTGAACGCAGGGGTTATGCCGTGGGGGAGGGACACACAAACCAACAAAAAATCATCTTATTAATATGTTAGAAACAATTGCAAGAAAGAAAAAACATTCGAATACTTATCTTGGAGTTCATTTCACCTAACATCAACTTATCTGACCTTTTCTGCTTCTCTCAGACATATACTAGTTATTGCAAATAAGGGAAACCATGGGACCTGTTTCATTCTATTTTTTTTATCTCCCTGACTGAAAATTAGGTGGCTATAGGTCTGTGGGTTCATTTCTGGGTCTTCAGTCTTGTTCCATTGGTCCTCAGGTCTGTTCTTGTGCCAATACCAAGCTGTTTTGATTACTATCGCTTTGTAGTAGAGTATGAAATTTGGTATTGATATTCCTCCAGCACTGTTCTTTATGTTAAGGATCGTTTTTACTATTGGGGTCTTTTATTGTTCCATATGAATTTTTGGATTGCCTCTTCTATTTCCTTGAAGAATGAGATTGGGATTCTGATAGGTATCACTGAATTTAATATTACCATTTTCACAATGTTGATCCTTCCAATCGAGGAGCATGAGAGGTTTTTCCAGTTTCTAAGTTCTGCTTTAATTTTCTTTCTTGGGTTTTTATAGATTTTGTCACAGAGGTCCTTCACCTCTTTTGTTAAGTTCACTTTATTTTTTGTGGGTCTATTACAAAAGGGGTTGCTTTCCTAATTTCAGCCGCACTCTTCTCATTATTGGCATACAGGAAAGCCATTGATTTCTGAGGGTTAATTTTATATCCTGCTACTTTGCTAAAGTTTCACATCAGCTTGAGTATCTTGGCAGTAGAGTCCATGGGGTTCTTTAAATACAAGATCATGTCATATGAAGAGAAGGAGAGTTTTACCTCCTCTTTCACAATTTGGATCCCCTTTATGTCTGCCTCTTGCCTTATTGCTGTATCTAGGGATTCTAATACTAGGTTGAAGAGGAGTAAAGAGAGTGGACATCCTTGTCTAGTTCCTAAATTTAAAGGAAATGGCTTTAACTTTTCACCATTAAGTATAATGCTGGCTGTAGGCTTGTCATACACTGCCTTTATTATATTGAAGAGTGTTCCCATGTATTCCTAGTTTTTCCAGAGTTTTCATAATAAAAGGGTGTTTGATCTTATCAAATGATTCTGCATCTGTTGAGATAATCATGTGATTCTTATCCTTGCTCTTGTTGATGTGATAAATTATATTAATTGATTTGCATATATTGAACCAGCTTTGCATTCCTGAAATGTATCCTGTTTGGTCATGGTGTTACCCTCTTCTTTATGATCAACCTGTAGGCTTATCTCTGCTTCTTTCTGCAAGTCAATGGTCAAGTCAACTATTTGAGTCAACTTTTCTGAACAATCCTACATCTTCTGTTGAATTCTGCAGTCTCTTAACATTCAAGAGAAATAGGCAAGCATACCTACCAGTAACTTAAGCATATTTCAATCTTGGTGACTCTGAGAGAATATGGCCATAGGTTTCTGTGACTGCTTTATAGTTCCTTTCTCTATAGGTGAATGGGAAAAAAAGAAATTTGCAAAATAAAATTTCCTAGACTTTAATAAAGTTCTATGGGGAAGTTTATTTGTCAAACATATTTTCACTGCAGAGAGGTTATATAGATAATTTCAAAACATTTCTCAAACATAATACCCTTTGATCTTCCCTAAAGCAAATCAGCCCACCTCCTAAAAGCCATCCCGACCCCTGAGCCCTTGCCTGCTTGGCTGGCCTCCCTTATTCTCTGGTCTCACAAGGAGGCACCTGCCACCAGGCTTAGCAATGACTCTTCCTTCTGTGTGGAAATTTCATCCCTGGATATTTGCCATCTCACTCCTCACCTCCTTCATTTTCTCAGGGAAATTTACCTTGACTAGCCTTTTACTTCCTCCTTCTACATGCATGCTGCTGGGCAATTCACCTTATCTTGCTCTTCTTCACTTTGTTTTGTAACAACAATCAGTTGTCCTGGATCTGCCTCCATCACAAGATGTAAGTACCACAAAGCAAGATCTGTGCCTGTGCTATTCACAGAATCCAGAATACTACCTCACTGTCATAGAGGTTCAATGTCTTTTGGATGGATGCATGAAGAGCACCTAAGACAAATTAGGCTGTGTCTAGGACCACAGGGGAAGGCAGAGCTTGTGGCACAAGGGTGACAGAGGTAAGAGTGAGTACTAGCAACTTCTTTACCTACTTCTTACAGATTCAGGTTATTTCTCCAAGCAGAATAAAAATGCACAGAAAGAAAAGGGCTACAGAAATAGATAAGGAGGGAGTAAGAGAAGATGAAAAGGAGAAGAATGACCTTAAACTTCCTAGCTAAGCTGGGAGCAGACTTTTACATTCTCCTTTTCCCTTGCTGAAATTGAAACCAACTGAAAGACATTGTTAAGGCCCAATAAAGCTGCATGATTTAAACAGATACTACTCCTTGTCAGCAAGTAACAAGGACTTTCTGGGGCACCATAACCTGTCTTCCAGTTGTTTGCATAGTAAAACCACTCCATCACCTCTGCTTCCAGTCCATTGGCAAAGACAGACTTGACTGTTTTTCCTCCTGCACATTGCATAATTTTTCCTGGGGCTTGAACTCAATACCTGGGCACGGTCCCTGAGCTTCTTTTTTGCCTGGGCACTGTCCCTGAGCTTCATTTTTGCTCAAGGCTAGTGCTTTACCGCTTGAACCACAGTATGACTTCCACTTTTTACTATTCATGTGGTATTAAGGAATTGAACCCAGGGCTTCATAATGCTAGGTGAGCACTCTACCACTAAGCCACTTGCCCAATGTAACAGTATCATTTAAAACTGATTAGGCATTTTTCCCAGAGAAAGCTTTTGTTCCCGTAAACACCTGTACATAAGCTTTCTGAATCATTTTATTCCTGTGATAGTCATAAAATACATTTATACCATGGACAACTACTCAGAAATATTAAAATTCTTAATACAACAAAACTTGGTCTGGAAGGACTTAGGCTGTGTAAAATTTCTTAACAAGTAATCAATATGTAATTCCATCTGTACTTCTTGAAGTGACAAGCTTTCAGAGGAATATGAGTAGTTGCTTGCTAGGGGTCAGAAGAAGTGTAGGAAGTGGCTGGGCTAAAAGAAAGGATAGTGTAGAAATCTATGTGATTAAATTGTCTGGCATGTAGCTTGCAGTTATGATCATGATAATCTATGCCTTTCCTCCCTATAAATAGTTCCACTCTTTGCAGATTCAGCCACCTGCTAATTAGAAATACTTGGAAAAAATTTTATCTGTACTCAACTTGTACAGAAATTGTGTGTGTGTGTGTGTTCCCCCAAATAATATAAACATATGCCTAACAATTACACTGTATTATGCATTATAAATAGTATCAAGAAAACTAAACTATATGAAAGAACTCAACACTGGTTGCTTACATCTAAAATCTTAGCTACTCTGGAGACATTAGTGGCAGTGTTGATGTGTGAGGCTGCCTAAGGCAAAAAAGACTTGAGACCTTATGTTTTCTTCCTTCTCTTTTTTCTTTTCTATTTTGGTCTAAGACCAGGACTTGCACTCAGTACCTATTTATTTCACTCATTGGCTGGCACTCTACCAACTGAGCCATGCCTCCAACCTCTTGAGAACCTATCTCAAAAAGAACTACCAGAGAGGACTGGAGTTGTAGTTCAAATGGTAGAGCACCAGCCCAGCAAGGATGAGGCCAGAGCTCAAAGCCCAGAACCACCCTCCTACCACCAAAAAACCATATGAAAGGTTGTACATAGGTTATATGCAAATATGACATATCATCAGAGGGTCCTAGCTGTTTCCTGCAGATACCAAGGTATAACTGTATTTGGGATAAAATTTTATCTATCTAATTAATGTATACAGTAATGAGTTCATGTACAACTGTTGAAATCTGAAGACTGGTGGATTCTGCCACAATGAATTATGCTTCAGTTATGCAAGTTGTTAGTAGGAGAACCTGGGGAAAGATCTGTTGGATCTTGTCTGTATTAATTTACTAATGTTCCTGCCTGTGACTCTGTGAAAGTATCAAAAGTTTTAGACTAATAATTTATACCAGAAAAGCTGACATCAATCACTTTTTTCCCCTTGGGCTGTTCTTTGACCAGGTGATTTGCTAATCATGTCAGATAAAGTTGATCCTGAGACTCCGGTGATAACTGATAAGCAAGTCCTGTCCTTGAATATGGAAAATGTGAGTCAGTGGAGAATTCTGAGTCAGTGAAGAATGCTGAGTCTGTTGACCAACATGCCACCAAGAGAATCAGTAGGAACTTATAGTGTGCACTCAGATGTTGAATCTTTCAGGACCCTGAGACTTCAAACTTCTCCCTGTTCAGGTATCACAGACTGCCACTGACTTTACTCTAAAATACTGGGATTTAAAAATATTGGTGTTAACCTGGTACCCCTAGCTCACACCTGTAATCCTAGCTACTGAGGGTGCTTAGGTCCAGAGTGACTGCAGATTCCATCTCCAACCAAATGCCAGCAAAATACCAGACTAGAGGTGTGGCTCAAGTGGTAAGTGCCAGCCATGAGCAAGCAAGCTAAACATGTGTGAGACCCTGGTACTGAAATAAAAGGTGGGGTTAAGAGACTGAAGCTCATTACTAATATAGGATTGTACTTTTCTTGTTTTCACAACCATAAATAATATTTTCTCAGTTCTATAAATGCCTCCAGCAGTAATTACCTTTGCTGCATGGTGCTTATATAATGAAAATATGCAACTGTCAGTCAAGCAGTGTATTAAGCAAATCCTATTTGGTTCCCCATACTTTGGCTAGTAATTAGATAACTTATATATATTATACTCTGGCTCTCTAATTTTTTCACACTTTGTTGTGTCTTCCTCTTCCTCTCCCCCCATTTACTGGGACAATAGTAAACTGTTTCCAAAGATGTACCCCAGATTAGATGGGGATATTGGGACAGCTGGGGCAAGCCCTTGTTCTCCTCAGCCTCAGCTACAGTAGCCATTGTGGGTAAGGTCATCAATCATTTCATTACTGTCTGTGTGCATTTTACAGATTTGTGTTACAAAGAACTTTGTTAATAATTCCCTCTTCCACATTTATTCAAGGGATTTATTGTTTGATGACAAACATGGTGAGCTGATAGACACCACGACTAGAATTGTTAGCAATTTTTTTACTAAAATGAAGTCTAGGAAATGTTATAAATGTCTGGGTTTTTGGTTTTGTTTTTGGGCTTTGTTTTTTTTTTTTTTGTCAGTCATAGGGCCTAAACTCTGAGCCTGGGAACTGTGCTTCAGCTCTTCAGCTCAAGGCTAGCACTCTATCAATTAAGCCACAGTGCCACTTTGGCTTTATCTGCTTATGTGGTGCTGAGGAATTGAATCCAGGGCTTCATGCATGCAAGGCAAACACACTACCACTGAGCCACCTTCCCAGCCAAAATGTCTGTTTTTTAGTGATGATAGATCAGGTTTTTAAAAAAAATAATGTTAAATTTAAAAAGTAGTCCCAAGAATTAATTGCCCTAATTATAAAAATAACGTATCTTATAGCCATCATAATTTTAGACATACACACTTTGATGTTTCATTTTTGAAATTTAATTTGTTTAGTTTGGGTAACAAAGAGCAATGAATTGTGATTTTTTTCTTTAGGACAAGATATTTCAAATGTCATTGAAAAGGCAGAGACTTCCCTTGGCATCCCTAGTCCCAGTGAAATTTCAGACAAAGTCAAGCATGCAGGAGGTCAGTATATGGAAATATTAAATCCTAGAATACTTTGGATTCAGTAGCTATCTATTGACCATATGATACTAAAGACATCCAGACATACTAGAGCTGTGGTGTAATACATTGAAAATCCAGCTTGCCAATTCAAGATCTGTGTCTTGTAACTTATGTCTCTACTCTGCATCTGATTTAATTTCAAAGGACCGCTAGACATTGAAACTATATGGCCATATTTATCGAATATGAGATTTGATTAGCACTTTCTTTGGTAACTAGTGATAGCTGATTTAAAATCTTCCAGGACAAAAATATTTTAGGGTAAGTTATTTTATAAATGTATTTAGGGTAATTTTTTTGCCTTTTGTTTTGTTTTGATACTGGGCCTTGAACCTAGAATGTTGCACTTGCTAGGCACGTGCTTTGCCAAAGAGCTGAGCTACATTCTTGCATTCTAGCTCTCTCTCCCCCCCCTCTCTCTTTTGCATTTGGGTTTTTATGAAGGTGAAGGTATAGTCTTGGAAGTTTGTCTTGACCAAAAGGAAACCTGCACTTCCTTAAACCATATAGAAAAGTTTTGAAGACCATGTTTGTTTTCTTCAACTCTCAGGGACCTTATAGCCTCTCGTTTAATACTCTGTGTTCAGCTCTATCATTTTTCTCTGGAAGCAAACTGCTTGCTTCTTCTCTCTCTCCCTCCCTCTTGCTCATTCTCCCCCTCTCTCTTTCTTCCTCTTTTAATTTGAACTCCTGTGCAATGCCATCACTCTGATTAATCTCCAGTATTTCCCCACTGAAAATACATCTAAGAACTAAGTGTTAATAGGGAAAAATCAGGCAAAATTGTAACCAAAAATCCCAAATGAACATCCCCCCAACTGCCAATCCTAGGAGGTACTCCTATGTATTCACTTTTTCCCTCAGATGTCACATTTTATCATTTATTTTATATTTTTAATTATTTTTAAAAAATAGTTGTGGGGCTTGCACTCTGGGCCTGGGCGCTGTCCCTCAGCTTTTCAGCTCAAGGCTAGCACTTTACCACTTGAGCCACAGCACCACTTCTGGATTTTTCTGCTTATGTGGTGCTGAGGAATCAAACCCAGGGCCTCATGCATGCAAGAAAAACACTATACCATTGAGCCACTTCCCAGCCCTTAATTGTATTTTAAATGTATTTTTAGTATTTTTTTCTTCAAGTAGTTGTACAAGGGAGTTACACTCAACAAAGCTGTTTATGAATACAGTGCATTTTGATTCATTTTGTCCCTTTCAACATTTATTAAGATGACATTTTTTCTCATATTGTTATCCTCACTTAATGACATTGTCTTAGAACTATTGAAAAGTATTAGATAAGACTGGTATCTATCTGCTCATACATCCTCTCTCTTCTGTCCTTTTATGATGGAAAAATTGTTCGCAGTTCTTAACCAAGGATGCCCCTCAGCATCCCATTTGGTGTGCTTGTGTACCATTCCTGTGAGGCACGAGAGGAAGGTTTCTGTGCTTCCAGTGACAGTATTTATCATGTGCCCCCATGTGTTGTGCCACAGGTAGGTTAGCTGTCTTTCTCTCCTTTGAAATTTCTGTCTTGGGTATCATGCATTTGACCTTTCCTCTGCTTGGAATAGTGTCATTGTAAGACAGTACAGATGTTACCCATCATCCCTTCAGAGAAGCTTTCTATGACCATTCTAACTCCAATAGGCTTCTTTATTATTCTTCTAGAGGTGCTATAACAAAGTACAATCTACAGAGTATCTGGACAACCAAAATAAATTATCTCATATACCTGGAAGCCAAAATTGTGTGTGGATGTAGAGTGAGTTCCATTTTGAACTCAACTGCTCTCTTACCTAGTAATCCATGGGTATAAATTTCAGAAAGTGTTCTCTCAAATGCAGCATTAGTACCAGGAACATGTCAGAAGCACTTTTCATAATGGGAACCAGAGAAATAGAAAAATGAGAAAGAGTGACAATGTTTAGGACCAAAGTTAATCCTACTCAATAAAGCAATAGGAAGCTCCGAGCTGCTGTGTGCTCTATAATCTAGGTACTTTGGAGGATCATGGTTTTCAGAGGGGCTGAATCTTACACTCTGAAGTGTGGTAAATATAAATTTGTTGTCAAGAGAGTCTCCATTAATGTTTCTTTTAGGTTGTAAATACCAAGTTGACAGCATTTCACCCATTATGGGCAAGGAAAAGAATCTACTAGGCAGGGAAGCAGGCAGTCTAAACAAACTGATCCACATCCATGTCCCCATCACCTCCATAAGCCAGTATGCCTTTACTATTCAGGCAGATCTGTGAGAGATGTGCATGGGGAGGAGGACACAGTATTTGTGGGAAGGTGACCATAGCCAATTTTAGAACAGAAGGGCTCTTAGCCACTTTGTTAGTGAGAAGTGGAAACTGGGACTGCAAGGGGTAGGGGTGTTAGGCAGAGAGGTCCAGTGTCCCAGCCAAGGCCTCTTGGGGGAAAAAGCAACCCACCAACTTTAGCTTGAGGCAGCACTGGCCTCTAGACAGAGGCTAGAGAAACAACTGAGAAGATTCTGTTTCCTATGTGGTTTAGATCCAGGAAGGATAAAGGACTCCAAGATACCCTTTGGGACTAGTTTGTGAACAAGCTTAGGGTGCCTGGGAACAAGTATGACAAAAATGTAAGCAGTAAACTGTTAGGATGGATATCCAAGGGATGTCAAAGGGCAAAGTTCCAGGGCACAGGTCTGAGATGTTAGGGAGGTTAAAGCAGCAGCTAACATTGCTGATTAGAGAGGGCAAAACTCTGCCAAGGAAGACTTCTCTAAGCCAGTAAGCATCCTTCTAGTGTTGCCTAGCAGAAAGACAACTTCAGGTTGCTTGTGTGGTACTACACTGCATAGTATGAGTCCAGGAGTCAGATGTGGCATTTTATTTTATTTATTTTATTTTTATCAGTCCTGGAACACATTTTTTTGCTCAAAGCTAGCACTCTACCACTTGAATAACAGAGCTACTTCTGGCTTTTTGAGTTTATATGGTACTGAGGAATCAAACCCAGGGCTTCATGCATGCTAGGCAAGCATTCTACCATTAAGCCACATTCCCATCCAGATGAGGGTACTTTAAAATGCAGCACTTATCCAGAAGGAGGATGGTATTAAGCCACACCTGCTTTAGTGCAAATGAATTTGATCTACTTCACTTTGGTCACCTCCTAAGGATGTAGAGATACAAATTGGAATGAGTAAAGGGATTTATAAAAAAAAAAAAAAAGTAGGAGGTGCAGCCAAGGCAGGATAAATGAGGGCCTGGGAAGCAAATGGAAAGTGGAAATTTAAAAAAAAAATACCAAGAGGAACGGGAGGTGGAGCAGGTGGCCCATCACCATCCACTGAGGCAAGGCTTGGTTAAACTAGGTTAAATTCATGTCGGAATAGCCAGGTTGGGAGTCCTTGAATGACTCTGCTCCCTCACAAAATTTCTAGTCCCAAGGTAAACTATTACAAGTAAATGAAGGGCCTGGGAAGGTAGCTCGGTGCTAGAGTGCTTGCTTGGAATGCATGAAGCCCTGCATTCAATTCCTCAGAACCACATCAACAGAAAAAGCCAGAAGTGGCACTATGACTCAAGTGGTAGAGTGCTAGCCTTGAGTAAAATAAGCTCAGGGACAGTGCCCAGGCCCTGAGTTCAAGCTCCAGGTCTGGCAAAAAATAAAAAGTAGATGAAAATGGCTTACTTAACCCAAAGGCCTAGAGTAAAACCAAAGATCCCTGCAGAGTCCTTCTGCAAATTTGGGAAGTGAAGAAATCCTCTGGTTTAACATTGCTCAACCTGGATAACCATCTTCAGAGTCAAACAGACTCTTTTTATTCTGAGCTTAGCCACTGGGTCAACTTCCTTGGCAATCTTGGCGGAGGCCCTAAATTCCTCGAAAGACCTCAAGTTCCTCATCTACATATCATAAATCCTTCCTGAATAGGTTGTTGGGAAGTCTTAATAAGACAATAAAGGTGAATATTTTAACATAAAACAAATGCAAAAGATAACTTAGTTACATGCATCATCATCATCATGAACATTGTCTTCATCATCATCATCATTATCATCAAGGCCAGCATGATCACCTGACATGATTTTAGAACTCCTGGCAGTTTCATTAAAATAATGTGAATGAAATTTTTTTTTGGATCCGGTCATGGGGCCTGAACTCTGGGCCTGGGCGGTGTCCCTCAGCTCTTCAGCTCAAGGCTAGCGCTCTACCACTTGAGCAACAGCACCACTTCCAGCTTTTTTTTCTGCTTATGGTGCGGCGGAATTTAACCCAGGGCCTCATGCATGCAAGGCAAGCGCTCTACCACTGAGCCACCTTCCCAGCCCCTGAAATAGATTTTAAAGTTAACCCATCCTCATTTCAAGTATGAGTTCTAATGAAGACCAGGTGTTGGACCTGAGGCACATTGTTTATTTTAAGATTCAATTCCTTCATCTGTTAAAGGGAATCATAAAATAGACTACCTTGGAATGAATCAAGAAAATTACATATGTGTATATATATATATATATATACATATATACACAGATATATGTATACACATATGAATATATACATATTTACATATTTACATAGTATATACAATGTAATTGTACTCATCCATTCATAATAGTGGAATCCATTTATTAGAATGGTTTGCCAGCTGAGTGACAGTGGTTCATTGTAATCCTAGCTGCTCAGGAGGCTGAAATCTGAGAATCATTCTTCAACACTAGCCAGGGAAGCCATGAGACTTTTATCTCCAGTTAATCACCAGAAAGCCACAAGTGATGCTGTGGCTCAAGTGGCAGAAAGCTAGCCTTGAGCAAAAAAGCTCAAGGACAGCACCTAAGCCCTGAGTTCAAGCCCCAAGACCAGTACACACACACACACACACACACACACACACACACACACACACACACACACACACACACACACACACACACACACACACACACACACACACACACACACACCTCACATAAAATACAAAGAATGACTATCCATAAAGATAATATATTGTTTGTGAGGAAATGACGGATATCATGTTAAATGAAGTTAAGTCAGGCTCGGAGAGACAAAGAGCACATGTTCCCACATAAGTATATATTAACATATATGAAAACATATTATAGTGACATATGCATGTATGCAGAATCGTAAAATGGTATACACAGGGTTGGATTCCTATGGTATAATGCCTTTGAACAATTACCTGACAGTTTCACAAAATTAATACCAGAAAGCTGAAACACTTTTTTTTCCTGAGGAGAGTGAGGCTCAAGGAGATGGAGGGCAGATGAATGGTGGAGGAACTGAAATCATAATACACAGTTTACACATGTGAAAATAGAAACAGTAACTTGAGGGGAGGGGTGGGCTTGGAGAGTTGGAGGAGAATGATGGAAGGGATGACATCGGTCACGATGTACAGGGGCTGGGAATGTGGCTTAGAGGTATAGTGCTTGCCTAGCATGCATGAGGATCTAGGTTCAATTCCTCAGCACCACATAAACAAGAAATAATAATAATGATGATATAAATAGTGCAGCTACTTAAAGATAATTTTTGTTTTAAAGGCAAATCTAAGTTTTTAATTGTGAAAATCAATTGAGCATCTATCTGTTTATCTATCATCTGTCTATATATTCTATCTATATCTATTATCTATAACCCATCCATCTGTCCATCATTCTCTCTCTCTCTCTCCTCTCTCTCTCTCTCTCTCTCTCTCTCTCTCTCTCTCTCTCTTACTTTATTGGTGGTACAGAGGCTTGAACTGAAGACCTTGTACTTGATAGGCAGGCACTCTATGTTGAGCCATGTCCCCTGATCCTGTGGCTTTTAGTTTGTTTTTTGGGGGAAGGGGGTGCTCACACTTCTGTCTCGGCTAACCTTGGATCTTGGACCTTCTTCTACCTCTACTTCTCAGTTGGCTGTGATTACAGGAGTGTACTAACATGTTCTGCTGGTAGAGTCTCTTCGTGTAGGATGCATCCAATCCTTCCATGGCTCTGTCTGGACAAAGAGGCTTTTTCAGCATGGAAGAAACACAGAGAGGAGATGAAGATGAGCCCTGTGGAAGGCAATTGAAGGGGAGGTGGGCGGGGTGGTGGCAGTTCCAGGGGCTGGAAGGGAGCAGTGTGCTGTGGTCCTGTGTGAGCCGAGGCAAAGTATCAGAGCAGTAATGATGGATGGGCAGGTGGAACCGAGATCTTTGAGAAGAGAAAGAGAGGGGGGATGGAGGAGTGGGGGAGGAGAAGGGGAAGGGGAGGGAGGGAAGGGAAAGGGAAGGAAGGGAAAGGAGGAGAGGGGAGGGGTGAAGATGGCTGGGGGGCAGACTGACTGACAGACCACGGGATCTGGCATTTCTCACACAGATCCTTGTTCCCATTTCTGGTGTAGACAGCATTGCGAGATGACATTCTGTGATGCTTTGTATACAATAAAACTTCAATTAACCAATTGCTCAGAGGGGTGGTGTTGTTAATTGAATTATCTGATTAACTGAAAATTAATTAGCCAGAAATCCTTTGTCATTCCAAGGCATGCTGTAAACAGTCTAACCTCTCTCTCTTTCTCTCTTTCCCTCCCTTCCTCCCTTTTTCCCTCCCTCCTTCCTTCTCCCTCCCACATAAGCCACACTCCCAGTCCATTTTGCTGTAGTTATTTACTTTTCAGGAGGGATCTCCTGTTTTTTCCCAGACTGGCCTCAGGTGGATTCTCCTTCCTTTGCACAGCTGGGTGTGCATGTGTGTCAGCTGCACCTGACTTGTTCATTAAGAGCAAGGTCTCCCTAACTTTTTTGCCTGGAAAGCCCTAGGGAACTTCATTCCTCCTGCTCATTTTCTCTGGAGAAGCTGGGATTACAGGTGTAAGCCACCACATTTGACCAGACTTTTTTCGTTACAGCTCACCTTCTTCATCTGAAAAATGTACTACCACTTACCCTGCAAAGGTGCTGGGGACCAGAAACGAGTCCTACCTGAGTTGTGTAGCTTGATTACTAAATCAACATGGCCCACGGGCCTCTTAAAGGAACCAGGATGAAATATGATAAAGACAGAGCAGAGCGATTTCCAGTGTAAGGTATTATCTCTGACATTTCCATAAATAAATAATCCATCATCTGCCCATCTGTCTGTCTGTCTTCTGTTTTTGTGAGCCAGGGTCTTACTGTAGAACCCAGGGCACTCTGTAACTTCAGTGGTGGGATTACAGGTGTGTACCACCAGGCTCAGCTTTCAGTCTTGACATGCATTTTATTTTCTTATTCTTTTGTTCATCTTTATAGATCATGTTTCAGCAAATGTGTATTTGCTAACTTTGCCTTCTTTCTTTCTCTCTCTCTCTCTCTCCTCTCTCTCTAACATTTGAACATCTGGCAGAAGGAAGCACAGAGATCCAGAGAGCTTTTCTCTCTATTCTGACGCCCACCATCAAGCCTTGGTTTGGCCAAATGGCCAGCTGCAGTTGCCATTAGAAAGAGTAGTTCATTTTTTTTGGTCTATTGCTTCTACTTAGCAAGTGAATAATGGATGAGTTGGGTCAAATTCACTTGGAACGAGAGAGCCTGCTGGCCAGAGGCCTCCCTGGGAAGGAGGCCTGGATCTTGTACACTCAAGGAAGTCTAGCAGCAAGGCAGAACCGAGTAGCACACACACTTAGACCCCACTGATACCTGGGACCAACTGTGTGTGGAGGGTGCAGCTCTGTGGTAGGCGTGTGACCAATGGGGCTCTGGGGAGTGCTTTTCCTTCTAAACACGTTGGAAAGCCAGAGACTTTTCCCTCCCTGCAGAGTTCATGGGAAACATCAGTCACGTTGATTGTCTCCGCTGTCAGAGCCATCTATTAAAAATCTAATATGAGTGTTGCTTTTTTTAAAAAACCAATTAAATCTTTGACTGCAACCCTTGTCTGATTCCATGCTCAGAACTGTCAGAACAAGCCAAGGAATCTCCCTCAGCGCGAAACCCTGATGTGAGAGAACCTTCTAGTCCCTTCTCAGCTCTCCCCCATGCTGCAGCCAGCCTGGACACTAGGTTTATCACAACGATTTGTGATGTGTCAAACGAGACCCTGGTGCCTTTCCTCAGGCTCCCGCGTTGCCGACTCAGGGGGCCAGAGCCACATGACCATTGGCTTCTGGGGTTCCTCCTGCGAGGCCTCCAGTCTGAGCATTAAAAACCAAGCAGGACAAAGCTTCCAGTCTGAATTGCTCACTGAGCCAGGTGGCCTTTGGTAAACTCACCAAAGTCCCTGGGGTGTGGTGTGGCATGGTGTAGTCTGTCTTCCCTGCCTAGGCTGGCCGTGTGCCCTGGGCCAGTGTGGAGCTGCCAGGAAGACACTTGGCCTCCTTCTCCTCATCTCTATCACCCCTGACATTCTTCTTCTTCTCTGCCACCTGTAGTCCCAGCTACTCAAGAAACTGAGGTCCGAGGATTGAGGTTTAACGCAAGCCAGGCCATAAAAGTTCATGAGACTCTCAGCTCCAATTAATCAGCAAAAAGCCAGAAAGGGAGGCAGTTGTGCTTAAGAACCACCTTTCTTCTTTTTGGTTGATCCTGGAGCTTTGTGTTTTTTGGCTCAAGGCTGGTGCTCTACCATTTGAGCCACAGCTCCCTGGCCCTTCAACCATGTGAGGAGAGCACTAGAAGGCTCCATCTATGAAGCAGGAAGCCTGTCCCTCACTTGACCTCCATCCTCACCATCTGAGACCTCCAGCCTCCAGGCTCAGAATGGAGACTCCATCCAGACACAGCATCACGATCAGAGCACTGTCCTCTGAGTTATTACTGAGTCACTCCACAGACGGACTGCATGCTTCCAGCCTCCCATTTGTTCCACTTCTTCACCTTGCTTGTCTTCATAACAGCCATGTGCTCAGTTGCCTCCTTCCTGCCAAGACAGACTCAAGGCCGCACGCCAGGGTACGATCCTCTCAGCCCCTTGCTCAGGCTCTGCATTCTGAGAGGCCATTCTTTACCAGCCCCATGTCCTAGCCCCTTTGTCAGCTTTCTCCTCCATCCTCCTGCATTTGCAGGTCATACGTTCAGGCCAGCAGTGAGGCCTTGGCCTGCAGTCTCTCTGCACTATGCTGTTGTCTGTGGCTGGGCTCCATAGCTCTCCCCTTCTGCTTCCTTTCTGTGGCCATTTACCCAGCCCTTGGCCTTCCCAGCGAGAGCCGGACCATTCTGCACTCATCTGCAGCACACTGTGCCCTGTCCCTCCAGGCCAGGCCTCACATGTTACAGCGGCTGCCAGAGTCCAGCCCCTTCTACCCCCGAGACCTCTCCATCAGCTCAAGTCCTTCTTCTACTCTCGGGGTTCAGATCACGCAGACTTGGGTCTGGGTTTCCCGAGTGTCTGCACGGCCAAGCCCTGAGTGCGAGGCTGTGCTGGGGCCCCAGGCCTCCACCTCTGTGAAGATTTGGAAAAGTCCACCAGGCATTTCCCAGCCTCCCATCTGGCTTGACGCCTGCTCCACAGAGCCCAGGCACCCCTGTCCTTCTATCCTGAGCCCCCGTCCCTCTGTCCTGAGTTCCTGTCCCTCTGTCTTGACCCTGTCCTGCTGTCCTGAGCCCCCATCCCTATGTCCTGACTTTGTCCTGCTGTCCTGAGCCCCCGTCCCTCTGTCCTGTCCTCATTCTCCAAGCCCATGTACCACTGTGGCCATGAGTGGATACAGCTTCAGATGCTGGCGAGGTTTGGTAAACATCCCGGTGTCTCCCTGCTGGCTGGAGGCAGGGGGAGGAGGCGTCCTTCAGAGGCAGAAAGTAGAAATGGATAAATGCCCCAGAGACTGGGCAAACTCTACAAATGGGGGACACCCCCTCCAAGATGAACCCTTGGGGCTTGTGAGAGGTTTCTGTGCTGTAAGGGGCTCTCTCTGTGATCCAGGGGATAATGGGCTGCGGTCCACTCATAGGGAGAGAATGCCCAGTGAGAGAGAAAGAGGAACTTGCTTTGACTTGGTCGAACAGCCAAAACTTAATTGGGTTTTATTCTGTTTAGACTTAGATAAATAGTATTGGCTACGGAGAGTCCATTTTCCCTTTAGCTGTTCTTGCTAAAAAGAAAAAGAAAAATCATAAAAAAATGAGTTCCGAACATGGGTTGGATTTCTGTTTCCCAGGTCCCGGCTAGCCAAAATTTGGCCACTGGGGGGCAGAAGTGCACCACAGACCTTGGAGGACTACTCCCGCTGCCCCGCCCCCCCCCATCCCCCATCCATTCATGGGGAACCTTCTCCAGGAATTTTCACTATGCTTCGATCTCTTCTGTCTCATCAGCAAGGAATATAACTTAAGACAAGGGTGGAAATAAAGATGGGTACCACACACAAAGTGTTGTATATATTATAGTATATTACATTATTTTATTTTATGTTTTGCCACAGTCAGTGAATCTTTATCCTTTGAGCGCTGTCAGACTGGCTCACATGCCTTTCCTTTCAGCCTGGCTGGGCCAGAAGGTGCCTCCCATTAGCTTGAGGCCGTTGATGGGAATTCCAAGTCAGGATGGAAGTCTTTATGTTTCAGCTAATGGCTTTTGAATGAAATGCACTGGGCCTTGGAGCATGAGTTACCCCATCTGTGACGCAATTTAACATTCCAGAACATTCACAGTGGTATCCTTATAGGCCAGAAGAGTCAGGCTCAGAGGGATACAACCAGTGGTTGTCCAAAGTCAAGGACATAAAGACACCTTCACATCACCCCTTGTGGGCAGCCGGCCTCGCTCCTGTACATCTGGGACATCCGGGGGCAGAGCTGAGCCACAAGGGGACAAGGGAACAGGGACACGGGATCTGTGGAGAGAGGGAATGGCTGTAGGCATGGACTGCAGGCCACGGTTAGGGAAAGGGAGATGAGGGAGGGAGAGAGACAGAGAGAGGGAGAGAAGGAAACAGAGGAAGGTGGAGAGGGAGGGAGAGGAGAGACAAACACAGGCACAGAGACAAGGAGACACACAGAGAAAGATGCGTTTGCATACACACACACACACACACACACACGGATCAGCACATCTTCAAGAGCAATTGCTTGCTGAACTAATTCACTAGGAGGAGGAAGAAGGGAAAGAGGCCAGAGTTTGCACACATCAGGTCTCCAGGGTCTGCATACCCAGCGTGTGTCTCCCACCTTACTCTCAGCCTTCCCTCAGTCCCCAGGTTTGAGTCACGCTGCCTGGGCTCTGGGCTGCCCAGGGATTTGGTTAAAAATTATTCTGTAGATTGCTGGATGCAGGTGGCCCAGCGTAGCGTGGTCTGCGCCTGACACCCCTTCAACCAGGCTGCCTTGCCAGCTTCATCAGTCTCATGGAAACTATCGTTTCCTACGTAGTTGCCATGTGTCACAAAATTAGGCATTGTCCTGTTTCCCTGTTCTCTTCCTTCTCTTCCATATTCCCATAGTGAAAATCATGTTTGGTCTCTGTGTGTGTGTGTGTGTGTGTGTGCGCGCGCTTTTGTGCTCAAGGCTGGCATTCTACCACTTGAGCCACAAGGGCACTTCTAGCTTTTTGGTAGTTAGTTGGAGATACGAATCTCATGAACTTTTCTATCTAGGCTGGCTTTGAACCACAATCCTCTGATCTCAGCTTCCTGAGTAGCTGGGATTCCAGGAGCAAGCTGTCTCCTCCTCCTCCTGGAAGCCCTCCCACACCCGCACAGGCCCCACACAGATGCTTCCTGTCCTATAAGATGACCTCCAGTGTTGGAAGCCTGCCCTGACCAGCTGAGCTGGACATCACCCTCTGGCTCCCAGACTCCTTACCTGGGCGGACCCGGGTCCAGTGTGTGTCTGTGTCCTCTGGGCGTCTGACCCCCATGTCCTCTGGCCCGGCCCATCACACCCAGCATCGCCATCCATGCAGCGATGGAACGCCGAGGCTTCTGTGCACGCACGTGTCCATCCAGATCCTCGAAATACCAGTCAGCAAGACAAGCGAGATCCTTTAATCCTCCAGATTTATCCAGATTATCTGACCTAATTTCTTTATACTGTACCATCAGATAATTCCATGAGAGCAGCCACAGTGGTCAGCAAGTACCCAGCCCACATCCACCCTGGTGCAATAGAGGGGGGGATAGGTCAGGAGGTCGGTCAGAGAGTTGGTGTCATACAAGGTGAGGAGTGGTGGTGGAGTTGCTGGTCACTCCTGTGGAACTTTCTGGAACAATGGTGAGACTTGGATTTCCCAGCAGGCCTCGGGGAGGCCGGTGAGTTTCACAGGGGATGGATGTGGTTCCAGCTCTCTGACTGCTGACAATGCTTTGTCTAAAACACAGCCCCGAAGGACACAGGAAAGAAAATGAAGGTTTCCTCCAGAACTGGGGCCTGGCCTGGAGGTCTGACAGAAGAAGTGGGCAGAGTTCCTAATCAGTGTGTGTGTGTGTGTGTGTGTCTGTGTGTGTGTGTGTTTATCCCTTCCAAACCTGGGGTGCACATCCCCCAGGCTGCCACTCCCCACCCAACTGGGAGGAAGCTGGCAGGGGCCTGGGCCATGCTGGGGACCTGGCTGTGCCCCGCAGCCTTTCTCCTGTTCGGGTGATCTGCTGTGGGGGTCCCCTGGAGGGGGACCCACCTTGCCCCAGGATTGTCAATGTGTTCCTTGTGCTTTGGGGCCTTCTGAATTCTGCATCCTGGTTGTCCTATCATAGTGATGTCAGGCATGGCTGGAACCTGTCCCGTCCTGTGTCCTGTCCCATGGTCTGTCAAGCTGGGTCCCTTGCAAGAACCCGCAGGGATGGGTGGCTACGCCGGCTGGAGCCCGTCCCCTCCCCATCCCTCTCCGCCAGTGCCAGGCACCTTAGTCCATGCTGAGTCCATGGGCTGGAGAAATGTCAACTGAGGGCAGTGCCAGGTCCCAGTGCCAGGCGGTGTCAGCCATGTGGCACCATGATTCAGTCCCTGCCCTCCCATCTCCCCCCTCCTCTGGGGTTTGTGTAGGCAGCACATGTTTATGCACCCCCACTCGGCTGTGCTGGGTTCAAGATGAAAGGCAGATGCAGGCCACACTCGGAAAGTAAGAGAGACACAGCAATGGGAGCTACAACCTGTGGCTCAGGCCTGTGGGGCAGGGTTCCAAGAGCAGGGCAGCAGGGGGGATGCCTGGGGTTCGGCGGGAGGGGTGATCTCCATAGCAAGCACAATTCTGAGGGCAGAGCGGGTGTCAGGTTAGGCCGCTGACATCTGGGGTGAGGACTGAGAAACCCCTAACAAGTCCCCTGCCTGTGTCTCAGATCACAGCAGTGGGCGAGGGTGTGGTCATGGGGGTGGTGGTAGTGGTGGTGGAAGAGGCCTGGCCATGTCTGTGGAAGGTGACAAGGTGGACAGGAAGGAGAAGACCACAGAGGCCACACTTCCCAGTGTGCTCACAACCCACTCCCCCAAGAATGCATTCTTAGGGCTGGAGCTGCAGGGCTCCTACTAGGCCAGGCCTCTTAAAGGGTCCCATCACCCCCACACAGCCACCCTGGGGTGAAGCCTCTGCCTCATGGATCTTCAGGGGCTGAGATGGCACAGAGGGACAGATGGGCTCCATGGGCACTCTTCCTAAAGATCAGGTGAAAGAGGTGCAGAGAGAGGGGGAGAGGGAGAGAGAGAAAGAGAGAGAGAGAAAGAGAAAGAGAGGGAGAGAGGGAGAGAGGGAGGGGGAGAGAGAAAAAACGCTGATGGACTCACTGAAGCCAGTGGGGAGCCTCACGCCTGTCATCCTAGCTTCTTCAGGAGGCTGAGAGCTGAGGATTGAGGTTCAAAGCCAGCTCATACAGACAAATCCTAGAGACTTTCACCTCCAACCAACCAGCAAGAAGCTGAAATTGAGGCATGGCTCAAGTGGTAGAGCGCCAGCCAGCACCCAGGCAGGCCTTGAGTTCAATTCCCGAGTCTGGCATGCATGCGCATGCCCAGGCACACACACACACACACACACACACACACACACACACACACACACACCACACACACACACACACACACACACACACACACACACACACACAATAGCAGGTCTTTCTGCTTCCTGAGCTCTGTGGACGTTGGTGGGAGGGGCAATTTGTCAGACTCTCTAGTGTTCCTCTATCTCTATTACTGGTGGGGCCCCAGAAAACTCCTCCATAATGACCACCATGCCCCATTCCTCAAGACTTCCCTTCTGCATCTGACAACTCTCCTCTCTATCATCAATGAAGTGCATGGGTGACACTTCTGCCTCTCTGCTCTCGTTGGCATCAGCA
Source organism: Dipodomys merriami (assembly GCF_024711535.1). Taxonomy (NCBI): domain Eukaryota; kingdom Metazoa; phylum Chordata; class Mammalia; order Rodentia; family Heteromyidae; genus Dipodomys; species Dipodomys merriami. The sequence goes on along the minus strand of NW_027204048.1, from coordinate 630,976 downwards.
TTCTAGATCAGACTCCTCAGCCCCCATGGGCTCCAGCATGTCTTTTCTCTGAGATACAGCGGCTCAGCTCCCATGCAAATATTGATTCTTGGCATGATTAATACAGCTATTGATACTCACAATAAATTTGCTCAACCAGAAGAAATAATAATTAGCACCAGGAGCCTGTGTATTATTAAGGGCCTCATTAATTCAACTAGGTTTATTTGGATGACTGCGGGATGTCCAGTCAATAATGACTAATTAATAAACACATCAGAATGCCTTAAGATGAGCTTTTATCACATCAAAATAGCCAGTGTTAGCTAGGTGCTAGTGGCTCATGCCTGTAATCCTAGCTACTCAAGGGGCTGAGATTGGAGGATCAAGGTTCAAAGCCAGCCTCGGTAGGAAAATCCATGAGACTCTTATCTCTAATAAACCACCAGAAAACCAGAAATGGTGCTATGGCTCAAATGGTAGAGCACTAGCTTTGAACAAAAAGAGTTCAGGGATAACACAGGCCCTGAGTTCAAGCCCCTCAACTGACCAAAAAAAAAAAAGAAAGAAAAGAAATTTTTAGTGCAGCCCTTGGAGCAAAATCTTTTCTGATTCAATCATGGTCAGATGACCATCAGATTAAATGAGATGTCAGCAACTGGGGTTGTCTTAGCTATTACCAAGACCGTGTAAATTATAAAACATTGAACTCTGATTTTCTAGATTTTTCCTAGAGTTGTGGAATGCCAAGAACACAGCGCTGGTGTTTCCTGTGTCATCCAGGCATGGCACAGGTATCAAATGGAGAGACAGGGGTACTGTGCTAACTCAGAACTCTGCTTCTGATAGAGCCTCTGTTTGTCAAGTATGGTGGTACATACCTGTAGTTTCAGTCCTCAGGAGGCCATGGAAGGAGAATAGTAAATTTTTAAGTCAGCTTGAATACAATGGTGTCTCAGGACTGTAATCTTAGCTACTGAAGAGGCTGGGATGTGAGGATCACAGTTCAAAGCCATCCTGGTCAGGATAGTCAATAATATGCTTATCGTCAATTAACCCCCAAACTCCAGGAGCAAAGCTGTGGCTCAAGCAGTAGGGCACTAGCACAAAAACAGCTCAGTCAGGGACAGTGATCAGACCCTGAATTCAAGATCCAGGACCAGTACACACACACACACACACACACACACACACACACACACACACACACACACACACACACACACACACACACACACACACACACACACACCTACATTCTGTGGAGAAAGTGATTTGAGGAAAACCTGGGGGGGGGAATGAACATGATCCTATCTTAGCCAACAAGTTGGGTGTAGTGTCTGTAATCCTAGCTATGCGGGAGGTGGAGGTAGGAAGATCAGGGTCCAAGGCTGGTCAAGCCTTAAAATGCAAGAACCTCTCTGAGAGATAATTAAAGGCACAAAGAGAGTTAGGGGTGTGGCTTGGGTGGCAGTAAGAGTGGGGGCCTGGGGTGCAGTCCAGGTCCCACCCCCAAATCAGTCAATCAATAGTCACTGCCTCTCACCTCCCACAGCCCTCCTCTGGGGAGGTGAGCAGGACTTGGAAGGATACATTTCCAATGCAGAATCTTCTAGAAGATGCAGCGAAACCACAGCTCCCACGTTGCCTCCCTGAGCGAGGCCCCTTGCTCCGGCCTCCTGCTCCTTGTGGGTGACGCACACTTTAGCCATGTCCTCTTCACCGTGCTCTCTTGCTTGGGGGGGTGCGCAGAAGGGGGTCATCTCCTTCATTCTCCACATGCATCCTGTCTTTGTGCACAAGTTGCTCAGTCTTGGAGAAAGTCCCATTGGCTTGGAACCTCGATCCTCCAGATCTCAGTTGGGATGGTGGCAGGCAGGTGGGGGGGGGTTCAGGCTGCCCTCTCCTCAGAGACCCCTAACTGCCCACTGCCCAGCTCCCATGGACCCAAGGGAGCTTGCCTCTGTGGCCCACGCTGATTTATCTCCTGCTTCTGAGCTCTCTTCTTTAATTAAGGGGGATCTGAAAACAGAACATTTTTTTTTTACAAAGAGATTGTGGGGGGAGGGTCTTTTATAACTGCGCAGAGAATGGAACTGTTTATTAAAAAGAATAATGCGCAATAATAGATGGAATGAAGTGGCTCAGAAAAAGAGAGCTCTCAGAGACAGGCAGGAAACACATGTTGAACTTTGCTTGTAATCAAAGGAACAAATGCTTCCGCCCCCTTTTTTCATGACTGATTTGGCAAATTTTAAAATATGCATGGTATTCCTACCTTGGCATGGTTCATGCTGCAGATGGGCTTGGTTGAACTGAGAGGAGCAAGGAGATGTGTGAGGCCCAGCCATGGGGCAGCAAAGGAGGATTTGGCTATGTGAGGGCACTGCCCCGAATGTGGGTGGATAAGTGGACAGCAACACAGCATGCTCCTCCCTCCCTGTCTCCCTTCCTCCCTACAGCATTCTCCCTCCCTCCTCCTCCCTCCCCACAGCGTGCTCCCTCCCTCCCTCCCTCTCCCCTTCCTCCCGTGTGGGCGAGGCTCTGCTCCCCCATGTACTCCCCACCACCAGGACTTAAACCTTGAGCAAAACAACTGGTTTGTCCCTTACCTTACTGCCTCCTCTGGAGGTCTGCCTGCACAGCCCTGCGGCTGATCTTCCTGGGCCTTGTGAGCACCTAGCAACATAGCCCTGAAAATGCACCTCCACAACTAGATCACCTGCGAGGACTCAGCTGAGGAAATAATTAAAATCACATGCAAACCTTGACTTCTCAGAGCGCTTTCCAATAATCCTCACACGCTTGAGAAAAAGGAAGGTAAATGAATGTTTAGCAGTACAATATGGATTCAGCAGGCTATAAAGATATTAAAGCAATCATTTGGGAAGCACTTATAAACAATGAAGATATTCAGAATATATGAATTGAGAATAAAAAATGATCAACCATTTATTTGCAATAGAAACAGGGAATAACAAAAAGTTATGCTGGGCTCTGGTGACTTACAGCTGTCACCAGCCAAGACCTTATTTCAAAAATAAGCAGCAAGCCAGGTACTAGTGGCTCACACCTGTAATCCCAGCTACTCAGGAGGCTGAGATCTGAGGACCACGGTTCAAAACCAGCCCCAGCAGGAAAGGCTGTGAGACTCTTATCTCCAATAAACCACCAGAAAAATGGAAGTGGCACTATAGCTCAAGTCATAGAGTGCTAGCCTTGAGCTGAAGAGCTGAGGGACATCGCCCAGGCCCAGAGTTCAATCCCCACAACCAACAAAGAAAATAATAATAATAAACCGGGCGCTGCCAGTGGCTCACACCTGTAATCCTAGCTACTCAGGAGGCTGAGATTTGAGGATTGCGGTTCAAAGCCAATCCAGGCAGGAAAGTCAGTGAAACTCTTATCTCCAATAAACTACCAGAAAATTGGAAGTGGCTCTGTAGCTCAAGTGGTAGAGTGCTAGTCTTGAGCTGAAGAGCTGAGGGACAGTGCTCAGGTCCAGAGTTCAAGCCTCACAACCAACAAAAAAATTTAAAAAAATGAAAATAAGCAGCAAAAGACAGGCCTGGAGGTGTGGTCCAACTGGTAGAGTGCCAGCCTAGCAAGCCTGAAGCCCCAAGTTCAAATGCCAAAGTTTTCAGTACCTAGAAGAAAAATGATAGAAAATCTTTTATTCCCCCACCCCCAACACACATAAGCATGCTTTGGTTGTATGGCTGAGATGAGCGATTACTGTGAATGAGAGCAGGGTCCACACAGAAGAAGGCCAAGAGGAGTCTTTGATGTTTGATGGCAGGGCAGGCTGGGTAGACAGGGTGGGGTGTGGACAGTGTGGTGTATGGACAGGGTGGGCAGGGCAGGCAGGGAGGGCAGGGTGGCTAGTGTGCACAGGGTGGATAGTGTGGGCAGGGTGGACAGGGTAGGGTATGAACAGGGTGGGCAGGGCAGGCAGGCAGGGCAGGGTGGGCAGGGTGGACAGTGTGGACAGGGCAGGCAGTGTGGACAGGGTGGACAGTGCAGGCAGGGTAGGCAGTACAGACAGGTTGGGCATTATGGACAGGGTGGGCAGAGTGGACAGGGGGGACAATGTGGACAGGGTGGATATGGTGGACAGTGTGGACAGGGAGGACAATGTGTACAGGGTGGATATGGTGGACAGTGTGGACAGGGTGGACAGTGTGGACAAGGTGGATATGGTGGGCAGTGTGGACAGTGTGGACAGGGTGGACAGGTAGGGTGGGACAGATACTGTAGGCAGGGTGAACAGAGTGAACAGTATGGAGAGGGTAAAAAGGGCTCTGTGAGGCTGGCCCGGTCAAGTCCAGGTGCAGCAGGCTCGGACAGGACTCTGTGAGCCCGGCCTGGGCCATCTAGGCGGTGCTGGCTTGGACAGGACTTTGTGAGCCTGGCCCACACTGGTCCAGGCGGCGTTGGCTTAGACAGGGCTCTGTGAGTCTGGTGCAGGCTGGTCCAGATGGCGCTGGCTTGGACAGGGCTCTGTGAGTCTGGTGCAGGCTGGTCTAGGTGGTGCTGACTTGGACAGGGCTCTGTGAGGCTGGTCTGGTCCGGTCCAGGAGGAGCTGGCTTAGACAGGGCTTGTGAAGCTGGCCCTGGGCTGGTCCAGGAGGAGCTGGCTTGGACAGGGCTCTGTGAGGTTGGCCTGGTCCAGTCCAGGTGGCGCTTGCTTGGACAGGGCTCTGTGAGCCTGGCACAGGCCAGTCGAAGAAGAGTTGGCTTGGACAGGGCTCTGTTAGCCTAGCTCGGGCAGGACCAGGGGTTGCTGGCTTGGCCAGGGTTCTGTGAACCTGGCCACACCAATCCAGGCAGTGCTGGCTTGGACAGAACTCTGTGACACTGGCCAGGTCCGGTCCAGGAGGAGCTGGCTTGGACAGGGCTCTCTGAGACTGGCCCAGGGCAGTCCAGGTGGCCCTGGCTTGTACAGGAATCTGTAAGCCTGGCCCAGGCCAGTCCAGATGGGGCTGCCTAGGACAGGGCTCTCTGAAGCTGGCCCGGGTCTGTCCAGATGGCGCTGGCTTGGACCAGACTCTCTGAGCCTCTCCTGGGCCGCTTCAGGCGGAGCTGACTTTGACAGGCCTGTAAGGCTGGGCCAGTCCGGTCCAGGTGGCGCTGGCTTGGACAGGACTTTGTGAGCCAGCAATGGGCCCTTCCAGGGAGCGCTGGCTTGAACAGGACTCTGTTAGTCTCGCCTGGGCCAGTACAGGTCTTACTGGTTTAGACAAGGCTCTGTGAGGCTGGACCGGGCCAGTCTTTGAGGAGCTGGCTTGGACAGGGCTCTGTGAACCTGGCACAGGCCAGTCCACATGGCGCTGGCTTGCACAGGTCTCTGTGAGGCTGGCCAGGTCCAGTCCAGGAGGAGCTGGCTGGGACAAGGCTCTGTGAGGCTGGACTGGGCCAGTCTAGGAGGAGCTAGCTTCGGCAGGGATCTGTGAGGCTGGCCCGGCCTAGTCCAGTTGGCACTGGCTTTGACAGGACTCTGTTAGCCTGGCCTGGTCTGGAACAGGCGGTGATGTCTTGAACAGGGTTCTGTGAACCTGGCCCGCGTTGGTCCAAGTGGTGCTGGTTTGGACAGGGCTCTGTGAGCCTGGCCCAGCCCAGTCGAGGAGGAGCTGGCTTGGACAGGGCTCTTTGAGGCTGGCCTGCATCGGTACAGGTGGCACTGGCTTGGACAGGGCTCAAGAGGCTGTCCCCGGGCTGTTTCAGGCAACACTGGCTTGGACAGGGCTCTGTGAGCCTGGACTGCACCTGTCCAGGCAGTGCTGGCTTGGACAGGGCTCAGTGAGTCTGGCCCGGGCCAGTCAAGGCGGCGCTGGCTTGGAAAAGGCTTAGTGAGCCTGGCCCGCACCAGTCCAGGAGCAGCTGGCTTGGAGAAGACTCTGTGAGGTTGGCCCAGGCCAGTCTAGGAGGAGATGGCTTAGACAGGGCTCTGTGAGGCTGGCACAGGCTGGTCAGGTGGTGCTGGCTTGGACAGGAGTTTGTGAGCCTGGCCCGGGACAGTCCAGGCGATGCTGGCTTGGACAGGATTTTGAGAGGCTGTCCCGCACTGGTACAGGCAGTACTGGCATGAACAGAGCTCTGTGAGGCTGGTGCAGTCTGGTCCAGTTGGCACTGGCTTGGACAGGGCTCTGTGAGGCTGGCCTGGTCCATTCCAGGTGGCGCTGGCTTTGACAGGACTTTGTGAGCCAGCCCTGGGCTGTTCCAGGCAGTGTTGGCTTGGACAGGACTTTGTGAGCCTGGCAGGAGCTGGTCCAGGCAGCGCTGGCCTGGAGAGGGTTCTGTGAGCCTGGCCAGCGCCGGTCCAGGAGGAACTGGCTTGGACATGGTTCTGTGAGGCTGGCTCGGTCCGGTCAAGGAGCAGCTGGCTTGGACGAGACGCTGTAAGGTTGGCCTGGGCCAGTCTATGAGGAGCTGGCTTGGACAGGGCTCTGTGAGGCTGGTCCAGGCTGATCAAGGCGGTGCTGGCTTAGACAGGACTTTGTGAGCCTGGCAGGGGCCTGTACAGGTGGTGCTAACTTGGACAGGACTTTGTGAGCCTGGCCCACACCAGACCAGGCAGTACTGGCTTGGACAGCGCTCTGTGAGCCTGCCCCTGCTCGTCCAGGTAGCGCTGTCTTGGACATGGCTCTGTGAGGCTGGTGCAGGCCGGTCCTGGTGGCACTGGTTTAGACAGGGCTCTGTTAGGCTGCCCAGGTTTGGTCCAGGTGGCCCTGGCTTGGACCAGGCTCTTTGAGACTGGCCCGGTCAGGTCCAGGTGGTGCTGCCTTGGACAGGACTCTGTGAGGCTGGCCTGGGCAGGTCCAGGCAGCGCTGGACTGGACAGGATTTTGTGAGCCAGCAATGGGCCTGTCCACGTAGCACTGTCTTGGACAAGGCTCTGTGAGTCTGGTGCAGGCTGGTTCACGTGGCACTGGCTTGGACAAGGCTTCTGAGGCTGGCCTGGTCAGGTTGAGGAGCAGCTGGCTTGGACAAGACTCTATGAGGCTGGCCCAGCCCAGTCTAGGAGGAGCTGGCTTGGACAGGGCTCTTTGTGGTGGCCCTCATCGGTCCAGGCAGCGCTGAATTTTACAGGGCTCAGTGAGGCTGGTGCAGGCCGGTCCTGGTGGCGCTGGCTTGGACAGGGCTCTCTGAGGCTGGCCCAGGCCAGTCCAAGTGGCCCTGGCTTGTACAGGACTCTGAGAGCCTGGCCCGGCCAGTCCAGATGGGACTGGCTTGGACAGGACCCTGTTAGTCTGGCCCAGTTCGGTCCAGGAGGAGCTATCTTAGACACGTCTCTGTGAGGCAGGTCCGTTCCAGTCTAGGAGGAGCTGGCTTGGACAGGACTCAGTGATGGTGGCCCGGCCGATCCAGGTGGTGCTGGCTTGGACAGGGCGCTGTGAGCCTGGTCTGTGCCAGTCCATGAGGAGCTGGCTTGGACAGGGCTCTGTGAGACTGACCCAGGCTAATCAAGGTGGTGATGGCTTGGACAGGACTTTGTGAGCCTGTCCCCTGCCGGTCCAGGCAGGAATGGCTTGGATAGTGCTCTGTGAGCCTGGCCTGGATCGGTCCAGGCGGTGTTGGCTTGGACAGGGCACTGTGAGCTGATCCGGGTTGATCCAGGCAATGCTGCCTTGGACAGGGCTCTGTGAGGCTGATGCAGGCTGGTCCTGGTGGCACTGGCTTGGACAGGGCTCTGTTAGGCTGCCCAGGTCTGGTCCAGACAGCATTGGCTTGGACAGGGATCTGTGAGGCTGGCCCGGGCCTGTCCAGCTGGCGCTGGCTTGGACAGTGCTCTGTGAGGCTGGTGCAGGCTGGGCCAGTTGGCACTGGCTTCGACAGGGCTCTGTTAGGCTGCTCTGGTCTGGACCAGGAGGAGCTGGCTTGGACAGGGCTCTGTGAGGCTAGCCCAGGCATGTCCCGGTGGCCCTGGCTTGGACACGACTCTGTGAGCCTGGCCAAGGCCAATCCAGATGGGGCTGCCTTGGACAGGGACCTTTTAGGCTGGCCTGGTCCGGTCCAGGAGGAGATCGCTTAAACAAGTCTCTGTAAGTTTGGTCTCTTCCAGTCTGGGAGGAGCTATCTTGGACAGGGCTCTGTGAGTCTGGTGCAGGCTGATCCAGGTGGCACTGGCTTGGACAAGGCTTGTGACACTGGTCTGGTCAGATCGAGGTGCAGCTGGCTTGAACATGACTCTGTGAGGCTGGCCCGGCCCAGTCTAGGAGGAGCTGGCTTGGACAGGGATCTTTGAGTCTGGCCCTCATCGTTTCAGGCAGCGCTGGCTTGGACAGGGTTCAAAAAGCTGTCCCCAGGCTGGTCCAGGAGGAGCTGCCTTGGACAGAGTTCTGTGACGCTGGCCTGGTCTGGTCCAGGAGCAGCTGGTTTGGACAAGACTCTGAGGTTGGCCCGGGCCCGAGCTGGTTTGGACAGGGTTCTGTTAGCCTGCCCCGGTCCGGTACAGGAGGAGCTGACTTGGACAGGGCTCTGTGATGCTGGCCCGGGCCTGTCCAGGCAGTGCTGAATTAGACAGGAGTCTGACCCTGGCCTGGGCCACTTCAGGTGGAGCTGTGAGTCTGGTGCAGGCTGGTCCAGGTGGCACTGGCTTTGACAAGGCTTCTGAGGCTGGCCTGGTCAGGTCGAGGAGCAGCTGGCTTGGACAAGATTCTGTGAGGCTGGCCCGGCCCAGTTTAGGAGGAGCTGGCTTGTACAGGGCTCTTTGAGGCTGGCCGCCATCGGTCCAGGCGACGCTGGCTTGGACAGGGCTGGAATGGCTGTCCCCAGGCTGGTCCAGGCTGCCCTGGCTTGGACAGGGCTAGGTGAGTCTGGCCCAGCTGGTTCTGTTGACACTGGCTTAGACAGGGCTCTGTGAGCCTGGCCCGGGCCGGTCCAGGTAGCGCTGACTTGGACAGGGTTCTGTGAGGCTGATGCAGGCCAGTCCTGGTGGCGCTGGCTTGGACAGGGCTCTGTGAGGCTGGCACGGGCCTGTCCAGGTGGAGCTGGCTTGGACAGGACTCTCTGAGCCTGTCATGTGACGCTTCAGGCGGAGCTGACTTGGACAGGGCTCTCTGAAGCTGGCCCGGTCTGGTCCAGGTAGCACTGCCTTGGACAGGACTCTGTGAAGCTGGCCTGGGCTGGTCCAGGTGGCACTGGCTTGGACAGGATTTTGTGAGCCAGCAACGGGCCTGTCCAGGTCACACTGGCTTGGATAAGGCTCTGTGAGGCTTTACCGGGCCAGTCTAGGAGGAGCTGCCTTGGACAAGGCTCTGGGAGGCAGGACCAGGCCAGTCTTGGAGGAGCTGGCTTGGACAGGGTTCTGTGAGCCTGGCACAGGCCAGTCCACGTGGAGCTGGCTTGGACGGGTCTCTGTGAGGCTGGTCTGATCCGGTCCAAGAGGAGCTGGCTAGTACAAGGCTCTGTAAGGCTGGACCCAGCCAGTCTAGGAGGAGCTGGCTTAGACAGGGCTCTTTGTGGCTGGTCCCCATTGGTCCAGGCGATGCTGGCTTGGACAGGGCTCAAAAGTCTGTGCCCAGGCTGGTCCAGGCGGCCCTGGCTTGGATAGGGCTCAGTGAGCCTGGCCCATGCTGGTCCAGGAAGAGTTAGCTTGGACAGTACTCTGTGAGGCTGGCCCAGTCTGGTCCAGGAGCAGCTGGCTTAGACAAGACTCTGAGGCTGGCCCGGCCCAGTCTAGGAGGAGCTGGCTTGGACAGGGTTCTTTGTGGCTGGCCCTCATCGGTCCAGGCAGCGCTGACTTTTACAGGGCTCTGTGAGGCTGGCCCAGGCCAGTCCAGGTGGCCATGGCTTGTACAGGACTCTGTGAGCCTGGCCCGAGCCAGTCCAGATGGGGCTGGCTTGGACAGGGCCCTGTTAGACTGGCCTGGTCAGGTCCAGGAGGAGCTGGCTTAGACAAGTCTCTTGTGAGGCAGGTTCGTTCCAGTCTAGGAGGAGCTGGCTTGGACAGGGCCCAATGGTGGTGGCCCGGCCGATCCAGGTGGTACTGGCTTGGACAGGGCTCTGTGAGCCTGGTCCTTGAAAGTCCAGGAGGAGCTGGCTTGGACAGGGCTCTGTGAGGCTGGCCCAGGTCAGTCTAGGAGGAGCTGGCATGGACAGGGCTCTTTGAGACTGACCCAGGCCGATCAAGGTAGTGATGGCTTGGACAGGACTTTGTGAGCCTGTCCTCTGCCGGTCCAGGCAGGAACAGCTTGGACAGCCCTCTGTGAGCCTGGCCTGTATCGGTCCAGGAGGTGTTGACTTGGACAGGGCACTGTGAGCTGATCCGGGTTGATCCAGGCAATGCTGCCTTGGTCAGTGCTCTGTGAGGCTGGTGCTGGCCGGTCCTGGTGGCACTGGCTTGGACAGGGCTCTGTTAGGCTGCCCAGGTCTGGTCCAGGCGGTGTTGGCTTGGACAGGGCTCTGTAAGGCTAGCCCAGAATGTCCAGGTGACCCTGGCTTGCACAGGAATCTCTGAGCCTGGCCTGGGCCACTTCAGGCAGAGCTGGCTTCGACAGGGCTCTCTGAGCCTGGTGCAGTCTGGTCCATTTGGCGCGGGCTTGGAGAGAGCTCTGTGAGGCTGGCCCGGTCCGGTCCAGGAGGAGCTAGCTTTGAAAAGGCCCTGTGACGCTGGCCCGGGCCGGTCCAGGTGGCCCTGGCTTGGACACGACTCTGTGAGCCTGGCCAAGGCCAATCCAGATGGGGCTGCCTTGGACAGGGCCCTGTTACGCTGGCCCGGTCCGGTCCAGAAGAAGATCGCTTAAACAAGTCTCTGTAAGGTTGGTCTCTTCCAGTCTGGGAGGAGCTATCTTGGACAGGGCTCTGTGAGTCTGGTGTAGGCTGGTCCAGGTGACACTGGCTTGGACAGGGCTTGTGACGCTGGCCTGGTCAGACCCAGGAGCAGCTGGCTTGAACAAAACTCTGTGAGGCTGGCCCGGCCCAGTCTAGGAGGAGCTGGCTTGGACAGGGACCTTTGAGTCTGGCCCTCATTGTTCCTGGCGGCACTGGCTTGCACAGGGCTCAAAGAGCTGTCCTCAAGCTGGTCCAGGAGGAGCTGGTTTGACAGGGCTCTGTGAGGCTGGCCCGGTCTGGTCCAGGAGCAGCTGCTTCGACAAGATTCTGTGAGGCTGGCCCGGCCCAATTTAGGAGGAGTTGGCTTGGACAGGACTCTTTGAGGCTGGTCCCCATTGGTCCAGGAGACACTGACTTGGACAGGGCTGGAAAGGCTATGCCCAGGCTGGTCCAGGCGGCCCTGGCTTAGACAGGGCTCGATGAGTCTGGTCCAGTATGGTTCTGTTGACGCTGGCTTAGACAAGGCTCTGTGAGCCTGGCCCGGGCCAGTGCAGGCAGCACTGATTTGGACAGGGTTCTGTGAGGTGGGTGCAGGCCAGTCCTGGTGGAGCTGTATTGGACAGGGCTCTGTGAGGCTGGCCTGGTCAGGTCCAGGAGGAGCTGGCTTTGACAGGACTCTCTGAGGCTGGCCTGGGCCAGTCCAGGTGGCCCTGGCTTGTAAAGGATTCTGTGAGCCTGGCCCAGGCCAGTCATGATAGGGCTGGCTTCGACAGGGCCCTGTTAGACTGGCCCCATCTGGTCCAGGAGGAGCTGGCTGAGACAAGCTTCTGTGAGGCAGGTCCATTCCAGTATAGGAGGAGCTGGCTTGGACAGGGCTCTGTGCTGGTGGCCCTTCCGATCCAGGTGGCACTGGCTTGGACAGGCAACGGTTAGCCTGGCCTTGGCAGGACCAGGCGGTGCTGTCTTGAACAGGGTTCTGTGAACCTGGCCCGCATCGGTCCAAGTGGCACTGGCTTGGACAGGGCTTGTGCAGCTGGCCCTGGGTTAGTCCAGGAGGAGCTGGATTGGAAAGGGCTCTGTAAGGCTGGCCCGGTCTGATCCAGGTGGCACTGGCTTAGACAGTGATCTGTGAGGCTGGCCACAGCCAGTCCAGGAGGAGGTGGCTTGGACATTGCTCTGTGAGGTTGGCCTGGTCCGGTCCAGGTGGTGCTGGCTTGGACAGAACTCTGTGAGTCTGGTGCAGGCTGATCCAGTTGGCACTGGCTTGGACAGGGCTTGTGAGGCTGGCCTGGTCAGACTGAGGAGCAATTGGCTTGAAGAAGACTCTGTGAGGCTGGCCGGCCCAGTCTAGGAAGAGCTGGCTTAGACAGGGATCTTTGACTCTGGCCGACATCATTCCAGGTGTCGCTGGCTTGGACAGGGCTCAAAAAGCTGTCCCTGGGCTGGTCCAGGTCGCCCTGGCTTGTACAGGGCTCTGTGAGGCTGGTCCAGGCAGGTCTAGGAAGAGCTGGCTTGAACAGGGCTCTGTGAGGCTGTCCCGGGCCCATCAAGGCAGAGATGGCTTGGACAAGAGGTTGTGAGGAGCCTGTCCCCCACTGGTCCAGGCAGTACTGGCTTGGACAGCACTCTGTGAGGCTGGCCTTCATTGGTCCAGGTGGCACTGGCTTGGACAGGGCTCTATGAGGCTGGCCCGGGCCCATCAAGGCAGTGATGGCTTGGACAGGACTTTGTGAGGAGCCTGTCCCCCACTGGTCCAGGCAGTACTGGCTTGGACAACAATCTGTGAGCCTGGCCGGCATTGGTCCAGATGGCATGGGCTTGGACAGGGCTCTGTGAGCCTGGTCAGGGCTGATCCAGGCAGCGCTGGCTTGACAGAGCTCTGTGAGGCTGGTGCAGGCCGGTCCATGTGGCACTGGCTTAGACAGGGCTCTGTTAGACACCGAGGTCTGGTCTTCCAGGCGGCGCTGGCTTTGACACGACTCTGTGAGGCTGGCCCGGGTCTGTCCAGATGACACTGGCTTGTACCAGACTCTGTGAGCCTGTCCTGGGCCGCTTCAGGCGGAGCTGACTTTGACAGGCCTCTGTGAGGCTGGGCAAGTCCGGTCCAGGTGGCGCTGGCTGGCACAGGACTTTGTGAGCCAGCAATGGGCCCTTCCAGGGTGTGCTGGCTTGAACAGGACTCTGTTAGTCTGGCCCGGGCAGGTCCAAATCTTACTGGCTTAGACAAGGCTCTGTGAGGCTGGACCGGGCCAGTTTTGGAGGAGCTGTCTTGGACAGGGCTCTGTGAGCCTAGCATAGGCCAGTCCACATGACGCTGGCTTGCACAGGTCTCTGTGAGGCTGGCTACGTCCGGTCCAGGAGGAGATGGCTGGGACAAGGCTCTGTGAGGCTGGCCCGGGCTGGTCCAGTTGGCACTGTCTTTGACAGGACTCTGTTAGCCTGGCCCGGTCCAGAACAGGCAGTGCTGTCTTGAACAGGGTTCTGTGAACCTGGCCCGCGCCAGTCCAAGCGTTGCTGGTTTAGACAGGGCTTGTGAGGCAGGCCTTGGGCTGGTCTAGGAGGAGCTGGCTTGGACAGGGCTCTCTGAGACTGGCCTTGTCCGGTCCAGGAGGAGCTGGATTAGACAGGGCTCTGTGATGTTGGCCTTGTATGGTCCAGGCAGCGCTGGCTTGGACAGGGATCAAAAGGCTGTCCCCAGGCTGCTCCAGGTGGCCCTGGTTTGGACAGGGCTCTGTGACCCTGGCACATGCCGGTCCAGGCAGTGCTGGCTTGGACAGGGCTCTGTGAGGCTGGTGCAGTCTGGTCCAGTTGATGCTAGCTTGGACAGGGCCCTGTTAGACTGGCCCGGACCGGTCCAGGAGGAGCTGGCTTAAACAAGCCTCTGTGAGGTAGGTCCATTCCAGTCTAGGAGTACCTGGCTTGGACAGGGCTCTGTGATGGTGGCCCGGCTGATCCAGGTGGCACTGTCTTGGACAGGACTCTGTTAGCCTGGCCCAGGCAGGACCAGGTGGTCCTGTCTTGGACAGGGTTCTGTGAACCTGGCCCATGTCAGTCCAAGTGGCACTGGCTTGAACAGGGCTTGTGCAGCTGGCCCCGGGTTAGTCCAGGAGGAGCTGGCTTGGACAGGACTCTGTGAGGCTGGCCCGGTCCGCTCCAGGAGGAGTTGGCTTGGACAGTGCTCTGTGAGGTTGGCCTGGTCCGGTCCAGGCAGTGCTGGCTTGGACAGGACTCTGAGTCTGGTGCAGGCTGATCCAGGTGGCACTGGCTTGGACAGGGCTTGTGAGGCTGGGCTGGTCAGATTGAGGAGCAGTTGGCTTGAACAAGACTCTGTGAGGCTGGCGCAGCCCAGTCTAGGAAGAGATGGCTTAGACAGGGATCTTTAAGTATGGCCCTCATGGTTCCAGGCAGCGCTGTCATGGACAGGGCTCAAAAAGCTGTCCTTGGGCTGGTCCAGGTCACCCTGGCTTGGACAGGGCTCTGTGAGGCTGGCCCAGGCAGGTCTAGGAGGAGCTAGCTTTGGCAGTGATCTGTGAGGCTGGCCCGGGCTGGTCCAGTTGGCACTGGCTTTGACAGGACTCTGTTAGCCTAGCCTGGTCCAGAACAGGCGGTGATGTCTTGAACCTGGCTCGCATTGGTCCAAGTGGTGCTGGCTTGGACAGGGCAGGGCTCTGTGATGCTGGTCTGGTCCAGTCCAGGAGGAACTGGCTTGGACATGGCTCTGTGAGCCTGGCACAGGCCAGTCCACATGGGGCTGACTTGGACAGGGCCCTGTTAGAATGGCTCGGTCCGGTCCAGGAGGAGCTGGCTGGGACAAGCTTCTGTGAGGCAGGTCCATTCCAGTCTAGGAGGAGCTGTCTTGGACAGGGCTCTGTGATGGTGGCCCGGCTGATCCAGGTGGCGCTGGCTTGGACAGGACTCTGTTAGCCTGGTGCGGGCAGGACCAGGCAGTGCTGTCTTGAACAGGGTTCTGTGAACCTGGCCAGCATTGGTCCAAATGGTGCTGGCTTGGACAGGGCTCTGTGAGCCTGGTCTTGTCCCGACCAGGAGGAGCTGGCTTGAACAAGGCTCTGTGAGCCTAGCCAGGGGCCATTCCAGATGGGGCTGTCTTGGACAGGGCCATGTTAGACTGGCCCAGTCCGGTCCAGGAGGAGCTGGCTGAGACAAGCCTCTGTGATGTAGGTCCATTCCAGTCTAGGAGGAACAGGCTTGGACAGGTCTCTGTGATCGTGGTCCGGCCGATCCAGGTGGCACTGGCTTGGACAGGACTCTGTTACCCTGGCCCTGGCCAGAACAGGCGGTTCTGTCTTGAACAGGGTTCTGTGAACCTGGCCTGCGTTAGTCCAAGTGGCACTGGCTTGGATAGGGCTTGTGCAGCTGGCCCTGGGTTTGTCCAGGAGGAGCTGGCTTGGACAGGGCTCTGTGAGACTGGCCACAGCCAGTCCAGGAGGAGTTGGCTTGGACAGTGCTCTGTGAGTTTGACATTGTCCAGTCCTGGTGGTGCTGGCCTGGATAGGACTCTGTGAGTCTGGTGCAGGCTGATCCAGGTGGCACTGGCTTTGACAGGGCTTGTGAGGATGCCCAGGTCCAGTCCAGGTGGCGCTGTCTTGGACAGGGCTCTGTGAGGCTGTCTTGGGTCTGTCCAGATGGCGCTGCCTTGGACTGGACTCTCTGAGCCTGCCCTGGGCTGCTTCAGGCAGAGCTGACTTTGACAGGCCTCTGTGAGGATGGCCCGGTCTGGTCCAGGGGTCGCTGGCTTGTACAGGACTTTGTGAGCCAGCAAGGGGCCCTTCCAGGGGACGCTGGCTTGGACAGGACTCTGTTAGGCTGGCCCGGGCCGGTCCACGTCTTGCTGGCTTGGACAAGGCTCTGTGCAGCTAGACCGGGCCAGTCTTGGAGGAGCTGGCTTGGACAGGGCTCTGTAAGCCTGGCACAGGCCATTCCACGTGGCACTATCTTGGACAGGGCTCTGTTAGGTTGCCCAGGTCCAGTCCAGGTGGCGCTGGTTTGGACAGGGTTCTGTGAGGCTGGCCCGGGTCTGTCCAGATGGCTCTGTCTTGGACAGGACTCTCTGAGCCTGTCCTGGGCCGCTTTAGGCAGAGCTGAATTTGACAGGCCTCTGTGAGGCTGGCCCGGTCCGGTCCAGTTGCGCTGGCTTGGACAGGACTTGTGAGCCAGGAATGGGCCCTTCCAGGGGGCGCTGGCTTGGACAACACTCTGTTAGCCTGGCCCGGGCCGGTCCTGGTCTTGCTGGCTTGGACAAGGCTCTGTGAGGCTGGACCTGGCCAGTCGTGGAGGAGCTATCTTGGACAGGGCTCTGTGAGGCTGGCCACAGCCAGACCCGGAGGAGTTGGCTTGGACAGTGCTCTGTGAGGTTGGCCTGGTCCGGTCCAGACGGTGCTGGCTTGGACAGGACTCTGTGAGTCTGGTGCAGGCTGATCCAGGCTAGGACAGGGCTTGTGAGGCTGGCCTGGTCAGACCGAGGAGCAGCTGGCTTGAACAAGACTCTCTGAGACTGGCCCGGCCCAGTTTAGGAAGAGCTGGCTTAGACAGGAATCTTTGAGTCTGGCCCTCATGGTTCCAGGAAGGGCTGGCTTGGACAGGGCTCAAAAAGCTGTCCCGGGGCTGGTCCAAGTCGCCCTGGCTTGGACAGAGCTCTGTGAGGCTGGCACGGGGAGGTCTAGGAGGAGCGGGCATGGACAGGGCTCTGTGAGGCTGGCCCGGGACCATCAAGGCGGTGATGGCTTGGACAGGACTTTGTGAGCCTGTCCCCAGTTGGTCCAGGCAGTACTGGCTTGGACAGTGCTCTTTGAGCCTGGCCTGCATTGGTCCAGGTGGCGTTGGCTTGGACAGGGCTTTGTGAGCCTTTTCCAGGCTGATCCAGGCAGCGCTGGCTTGGGCACAGCTCTGTGAGGCTGGTGCAGGCCGGTCCTGGTGGCACTGGCTTGGACAGGGATCTGTTAGGCTGCCCAGGTCCAGTCCAGCACGATGGCTTTTACAAAGCTCTGTGAGGCTGGCCCCTGTCTGTCCAGATGGCTGGCTTGGACCGGACTCTCTGAGCCTGTCCTGGGCTGCTTCAGGCAGAGCTGACTTTAACAGGCCTCTGTAAGGCTGGCCCGTTCTGGTCCAGGTGGCGCTGGCTTGGACAGAACTTTGTGAACCAGCAGTGGACCCTTCTAGGGGGCGCTGGCTTGGACAGAACTATGTTAGCCTGGCCCGGGCCGGTCCAGGTCTTGCTGGCTTGGACAAGACTCTGTGAGGCTGGACCGGGCCATTCTAGGAGGAGCTAGGTTCGACAGGGATTGTGTGGCTGGCCCAGGCTGGTCCAGTTGGCACTTGCTTTGATAGGACTCTGTTTGTCTGGCCCGGTCCGGAACAGCCAGTGCTGTCTTGAACAGTGTTCTGTGAACCGGCCCCCGCCTGTCCAAGTGGTACTGGCTTGGACAAGGCTCCAAAGGCTGTCCCCGGGGTAGTACAAGTGGCCCTGTTTTAGACAGGGCTCCATGAGCCTGGCCTGTGCTGGTCAAGGCAGTGCTGGGCTGGACCGGGCTCTGTGAGGCTGGTGCAGTCTGGTCCAGTTGACCCTAGCTTGGACAGGGCTCTGTGAGCCTGGACTGGGCAGGTCCAGGTGGCCCTGGCTTGTACAGGGCTCTGTGAGCCAAGCCAATCCAGATGAGGTTGCCTTTGACAGGGCCCTGTTATGCTTGCCCCTTCTGCTCCAGGAACAGCTGGCTTACACAACTCTCAGCGAGATACTTCGATTCCAGTATAGAGGTGCTGGCTTGGACAGGGGTCTGTGAGTCTGGTGCAGGCTGGTCCAGGTGGCGCTGGCTTGGAAAGGGCTCAGTGAGCCTGGCCCAGCCCAGTCTAGGAGGAGCTGGCTTGGACAGGGCTCTTTGAGGCTTGCATGCATCGGTACAGGCGGCACTGGCTTAGACAGGGCTCAAGAGGCTGTCTCTGGGCTGGTTCAGGCAACACTGGATTGGACAGGGCTCTGTGAGCCTGGACTCCATCTCTCCAGGCAGTGCTGGCTTGAACAGGGCTCGGTGAGTCTGGCCCGGGCCAGTCCAGGCGTCGCTGGTTTGGAAAGGGCTCTGTGAGCCTTTCTCCCGCCGGTCCAGGAACAGCTGGCTTGGACAAGACTCTGTGAGGTTGGCCCAGGCCAGGCTAGGAGGAGCTGGCTTAGACAGAGCTCTGTGAGGATGGCCTGGGCCGGTCCAGGCTGCGCTGCCCTGGACATGAGTTTGTGAGCCGGGCCCGGGTCTGTCCAGGTGATGCTGGCTTGGACAGGATTTTGAGTGGCTGTCCCGCACTGGTACAGGCAATACTGTCATGAACAGGGCTCTGTGAGGCTGGTGCAGTCTGGTCCAGTTGGCACTGGCTTGGACAGGGCTCTGTGAGGCTGGCCTGGTCCATTCCAGGTGGTGCTGACTTGGACAGGATTCTATGAGCCTGGCCTGGGCTAGTCCAGGTGGCGCTGGCTTGGACAGGACTTTGTGAGCCAGCCCTTGACTGGTCCAGGTGGTGCTGGCTTGGACAGGGCATTGTGAGCATTGCACGAGCTGGGCCAGGCAGCGCTGGTTTGGACATGGCTCTGTGAGCCAGGCAGGAGTCGGTCTAAGCAGCGCTGGCCTGGACAGGGTTCTGTGAGCCTGGCCAGCGCCCATCCAGGAAGATCTGGCTTGGACACAGCTCTGTGAGGCTGGCTTGGTCCAGTCAAGAAGCAGCTGGCTTGGACGAGACGCTGTAAGTTTGGCATGGGCAAGTCTAAGAGGAGCTGGCTTGGACAGGGCTCTGTGAGGCTGGTCCAAACTGATCAAGGCGGTAGTTGCTTAGACAGGACTTTGTGAGCCTGGCCAGGGCCCGTACAGGCGGTGCTGGTTTGGACAGGATTTTCTGAGCCTGGCCCGCACCAGACCAGGCAATACTGTCTTGGACAGTGCTCTGTGAGCCTGGCCCCTGCTGGTCCAGGTAGCACTGTCTTGGACATGGCTCTGTGAGACTGGTTCAGGCCTGTCCTGGTGGCACTTGCTTGGACAGGGCTCTGTTAGGCTGCCCAAGTCTAGTCCAGGTGGCACTGGCTTGGACCGAGCTCTTTGAGGGTGGCCCGGTCCAGTACAGTTGGCTCTGCCTTGGACAGGACTCTGTGAGGCTGGCCTGTGCCGGTCCAGGCATTGCTGGTCTGGACAGGATTTTGTGAGCCAGCAACAGGCCTGTCCAGGTAGCGCTGGCTTGGACAAGGCTCTGTGAGGCTTTACCGGGCCAGTCTAAGAGAAGCTGATTGGACAAGGCTCTGGGAGGCGGGACCAGGCGAGTCTTGGAGGAGGTGGCTTGGACAGGGCTCTGTGGACCTCACACAGGCCAGTCCACGTGGCGCTGGCTTCGACAGGGCTCTGTGAGGCTGGTCTGGTCTGGTTGTCCAGAAGGAGCTGGCTTGGACAGGACTTTGTGAGCCAGCCCTGGGCCGGTCCAGATGGTGCTGGTTTGGACAGGACTTTGTGAGCCTTGCACAAGCTGGTCCAGGCAGCGCTGGTTTGGACATGGTTCTGTGAGCCAGGCAGGAGTTGGTACAAGCAGCGCTGGCCTGGACAGGGTTCTGTGAGCCTGGCCAGTGCCGGTCCAGGAGGAACTGGCTTGGACACAGCTCTGTGAGGCTGGCTTGGTCCGGTCAAGGAGCAGCTGGCTTGTACGAGACGCTGTAAGTTTGGCGTGCGCCAGTCTATGTGGAGCTGGCTTGGACAGGGTTCTGTGTGGCTGGTCCAGGCTGATCAAGGTGGTGCTGGCTTAGACAGGACTTTGTGAGCCTGGCCAGGGCCCATGCAGGCGGTGCTGGTTTGGACAGGATTTTCTGAGCCTGGCCCGCACCAGACCAGGCAATACTGTCTTGGACAGTGCTCTGTGAGCCTGGCCCCTGCTGGTCCAGGTAGCGCTGCCTTGGACATGGCTCTGTTAGGCTGCCCAGGTCTGGTCCAGGTGGCGCTGGCTTCGACAGGGCTCTTTGAGGCTGGCCTGGTCCGGTCCATGTGGCACTGCCTTGGACAGGACTCTGTGAGGCTGGCCTGGGGCGGTCCAGACATTGCTGGCCTGGACAGGATTTTGTGAGCCAGTAACAGGCCTGTCCAGGTATCGCTGGCTTGGACAAGTCTCTGTGAGGCTTTACCGGGGCAGTCTAGGAGAAGCTGCATTGCATAAGGCTCTGGGAGGCTGAACCGGGCCAGTCTTGGAGGAGCTGGCTTTAACAAGGCTCTGTGATCCTGCCAAAGGCCAGTCCACATGGCACTGGCTTGGACAGTGCTCTATGAGGCTGGTCTGGTCTGGTCCAGGAGGAGCTGGCTTGGACAGGATTTTGTGAGCCAGCCCCGGGCTGGTCCAGGCAGTGCTGGCTTGGACAGGACTTTGTGAACCTTGCACGAGCTGGTCCAGGAAGCGCTGGTTTGGACATGGCTCTGTGAGCCAGGCAGGAGTCAGTCCAAGCAGCGCTGGCCTGGAGAGGGTTCTGTGAGCCTGGCCAGCGCCCATCCAGGAGGAACTGGCTGGGACAGGGCTCTGTGAGGCTGGCTTGGTGCGGTCAAGGAGCAGCTGGCTTGGATGAGACTCCGTAAGGTGAGCCTCGGCCAGTCTACGAGGAGCTGGCTTGGACAGGGCTCTGTGAGTCTCGTCCAGGCTGATCAAGGCGGTGCTGGTTTAGACAGGACTTTGTGATCCTGGCCGGGGCCCATACAGGCGGTGCTGGCTTCGACAGGACTTTGTGAGCCTGCGCCATAACAGGCAGTAGTGGCTTGGACAGCACTCTGTGAGCCTGGTCCCTGCTGGTCCAGGTAGCGCTGCTTTGGAAATGGCTCTGTGAGGCTGGTGCATGCCGGTCCTCGTGGCACTGGCTTGGACAGGGCTCTGTTAGGCTGCCCAGGTCCAGTCCAGGCGGTGCTGGCTTGGACAGGGATCTGTGAGACTGGCATGGACCTGTCCATGTGGCGCTGCCCTGGACAGGACTCTCTGAGCCTGTCCTGGGCCGCTTTACCTGGAGCTGACTTGGACAGGGCTTTTGAGCCTGGCCGGGTTCAGTCCAGGTAGCACTGCCTTGGACAGGACTCTGTGAGGCTGGCCTGGCCCAGTCCAGGCGGTGCTGGCTTGGACAGGATTTTGTGAGCCAGCAACAGGCCTGTCCAGGTTGCGCTGGCTTGGACAAGGCTCTGTGAGGCTTTACTGGGCCAGTCTAGGAGGAGCTGGCTGGGACAGGGATCTGTGAGCCTGGCCCCGGCCAGTCCACGTGGCGCTGGCTTGGACTGGGCTCTGTGAGCCTTTACTGGGCCGGTCCAGGAGGAGCTGGCTTGGACCAGGCTCTGTGAGCCAAGTACAGGCCCGTCCAGATGGGGATGGCTTGGACAGGGCCCTGTTAGTCTGGCCCGGTCCAGTCCAGGAGGAGCTGGGTTAGAGAAGCTTCTGTGCGGCAGGTCCATTCCAATCTAGCAGGAGCTGTCTTGGACAGGGCTCTGTGATGGTTGCCTGGCTGATCAAGGTGGCGCAGGCTTTGACAGGACTCTGTGAGGCTGGTCTTCCTTGGTCCAAGCAGCACTGGCTTGGACAGGGCTCTGTGAGGCTGGCCCGGGTCTGTCCAGATGGCGCTGGCTTGGACAAGACTCTCTGAGCCTGTCCTGGGCCCCTTCAGGCAGAGCTGACTTTGACAGGCCTCTGTGAGGCTGGCCCAGTCCAGTCCAGGTGGCGCTGGCTTGGACAGGACTTTGTGAGCCAGCAATGGGCCCTTCCCAGGGGGTGCTGGCTTGGACAGGACTCTGTTAGCCTGGCCCAGGCCGGTCCAGGTCTTGCTGGCTTGGACAAGGCTCTGTGAGGCTGGGACGGGCCAATCTTGGAGGAGCTGGCTTAGACAGGGCTCTGTGAGCCTGGCACAGGGCAGTCCACGTGGCGCTGGCTTGCACAGGTCTCTGTGAGGCTGGTCTGGTCCAGTCCAGGAGGAGCTGGCTGGGACAAGGCTCTGTGAGGCTTGACCGGGCCAGTCTTAGAGGAACTAGCTTCGACAGGGATCTGTGAGGCTGGCCCGGGCTGGTCCAGTTGGCAATGGTTTGACAGGACTCTGTTAGCCTGGCCCAGTCTGGAACAGGCAGTGCTGTCTTGAACAGGTATCTGTGAACGTGGCCCGCGCTGGTCCAAGTGGTGCTGGCTTGGACAGGGCTTGTGAAGCAGGCCCCGGGCTGGTCCAGAAGGAGCTGCCTTGGACAGGACTCTTGGCCTGGTAAGGTCCAGGCAGCGCTGTCTTTGATAGGACTCGAACGGCTGTCCAGGGGCTGGTCCATGGGGCCCTGGTTTGGACAGGGCTCGAAAGGCTGTCCCCGGGCTGCTCCAGGTGGCTCCAGGTATCTGTGACCCTGGCCTGCGCCGGTCCAGGCAGTGCTGGCCTGGACAGGGCTCTGTGGGGCTGGTGCAGTCTGGTCCAGTTGATGCTAGCTTGGAGAGGGCTCTGTGAGCCTGGCCCGGGCCTGTCCAGGTGGCCCTGGCTTGTACAGGACTCTGTAAATCTGGCCCAGGCCAGTTCAGATGGTGCTGCCTTGGACAGGGCCATGTTAGACTGGCCTGGTCCGGTCCAGGAGAAGCTGGCCTGGTCCGGTCCAGACAAGCATCTGTGAGGCAGGTCCATTCCAGTCTAGGAGGACCTGGCTTGGACAAGGCTCTGTGATGGTGGCCCGGCCAATCCAGGTCGCACTGGCTTGGACAGGACTCTGTTAGCCTGGCCATGACCGGAACTGGCGGTCCTGTCATGAACAGGGTTCTGTGAACCTGGCCTGCGTCAATCTAAGTGGCACTAGCTTGGACAGGGCTTGTCCAGCTGGCCCCTGGTTAGTCCAGGAGGAGCTGGCTTGGACAGGGCTCTGTGAGGCTGGCCATGGCCAGTCCAGGAGGAGTTGGCTTGGACATTGCTCTTGTGAGGCTTGTGCAGTCTGATCCAGTTGACACTAGCTTGGACAGGGCTCTGTGAGCCTGGCCCGGGAGACTATCTTGGGTAGAAAGGTCTGTGAGACTCTTATCTCCAATTAACCAATAAATAATAATAAATGAAGATGTGGCTCAAGTGCCAAATTTGAGTAAAACAACACAAGTGAAAGCTTATAACATTGAGTTCAACCTCACTATTGGCACCAAAAAAAATAGAAAAAGAAAGATAATTTAGCTGTGATTCTCCACCTTCAATGGGGCTCTTTCCACTCATTGAAGAAAGAGTAAGATGTACATAAGCTACCTCACAAATAAACTCTAAACAGTAACAATAAGCTAATTACCTAAGTTTGTACACTGGTAACCAAATTAATCAACAGTTTTCCCCAGAAACTTCTGTAACTAAATATAGATCCAATCTCATATATTAATTTAACAATCATTCCATATTCTACCAGCCAATTAGAACAGTGTTTAAGGTGCCATAAGAGCCAGAAAGTGCACTGGAGCACAACGCTACTTATATACAGGTGTGCAAACAATGAACATCTTGTTCATCGCCTACAAAACTGAATGCTAGATTCTACTCATTTCTTCCTCCAAAAATATGAGTAATTAGGAATAAAAATCTCAAAGGAAACTGAAGTCATATTGCTTTTTGTTTAAAGCTGAAAAAATTGACAAAGGGCTTTTTTCTCCATTTTTTGGGCATTCATTTTTTTTCTCCTGTTTCCTACACACAAGGCCAGAAACATTTCCTCTGTTTCCTACACACAAGGCCAGAAACATTTCCTCTACCAATGTCCTGATGTCCAACAACATCCTTATCTAAGTAGAAATCAAGAGCGTGGACTTACCAGGTACTGGTGGTTCCTCTACTCAGGAGATTGAGATATACAGATCAAGGTTAGAAGTCAGCCCTGGAAGAGTTCATAAGACTCTTATCTCCAATTAACCACCAAAAAGCTGGAAGCTTTTGGCTCAAGGGTCGAATGTCAGCTTTGAGCAATAAAGCTAAGGGGACAGCACAGGCCCTGAGTTGAAGCACACACAAAAAAAGAAATTAGATTTTTAATTTGATGACCAGTCTTTCTGGAATTCTTGAGCATTGCCTTCCAAATCCACACTTGTATACAACAGTCTGAACAAACAACACAACACCCCAGAATTTCTCATGTTTTTATGCTATCTTTTCCAATCCAATCCCTCATTACTAAGAATTAAGTGATATTCATTTTCTTGCCATTTTGTCTTTTAGAAATCCTTTGGAAAATGATAGTAGTTTTAAGATGTTATAACATGCATGACTATCCATTGCTCTCCATTCCATTTTCTAATAAAAAGACTTATTAAGTACTTACATGTCAGTTATTCTTGGATAACTGACCTCTGCTGTCTTATGCAGCAATAGCTCATTGAAACATTAATTCAACTCTGTAGAAAACTGGGGATCAGAAATATTAAGGAACTTGTTATTGATACACAGACAGTAGATGGTAAAATTAGGACTCCAACCTCATTTATTCATCTTATACTGCTGCTCCAAAACAAACAAGCAAAAACAAAAGTATGGTTATAAATCTCAAGTCAATAGAGCCCAAAGCTATCATAAGCTTGAGACAAATATTAACCATAATAACTTCTATCTCTACTGAGGAAACATAGGGATTAAGTTAATAGATTCATAATATATGTTGCCATTTATTTGAATTCATGCTTAAGTAGATAAAATTTTAAAATCTATCCATCATAATCACCTTGATAGATGGTAAAACCAATAAATCCAAGGTATTATTTTCAGAGTAAAAGGGATTGCTTTCTCTAGAATTGGAAAGAAGTAAAATTAATGGACTGTTAAGATATGAGCCCCAAGGTAAAGACAGAATTGTAAGCTCCCATTCAGTTGGTGTGTTTATGTGTGGTTATATGTGTGTGCTTACATTTGAGTGTATACATATATGTATGTGGGTATATAAGAATTCATGTGTTCATATGCTTTGGGAAGCAGTTGCCACCAATTGGGATAATACTTAGGCTGTTTTTAGAGAGTGCCTCTACATCTATCAGCCCTAGAAATGCAATGGCAGAAACTTTCCTGTAAGGGAAGAGTATGCTGATTAACAGACCTTCATGTAAAAGTCTATTGTTTTCAACTTCAGAAATGTCTAACAAAAAAATCAGGAATCATGACCTCCTGGACAAAAGGAAAACAGTCACAGCACTTACAGCTGGAGAAGACCAGAGCTTTCTCTTGATGGTTTGCTCCCTCATGATGTACTTTCTATTGGGAATCACACTCCTATGCTCATACATGCAGAGGTAAGGTTGGTGGCTGGAACAGGAGGTGTCCTTATCCTCTCTCCTCTTCCGTCATTCTATCAACCCTAAGGTCATTTTTCTCACCTTCTTTCCTTTTTCCAAAAAGTTTCTGGTGTATATGTACTTGGTGTTGCCTATTAATAAAAGTAAGGATGATTTATGTTTAAATAGCCTACAATGTGCCAGAGACTTTTCATCTATGATTTGTTTTATTCTCATAGGCACTCCATAAAATATTTAAGTATTAATATACTCATAAAATGGCAAAACCAAGTTCAAAAGAGATGTTATTTGATGTAACACAGCTCTACATGGGGTAGACCTACCTAAGATTCAAACCCATATTCTACAAGTTCCAGAGTCACTATTCATGGCACATCATGCCTTTGTCTGCATTCCACCCTCATTCTTTTTCCACCCCACCCCAGCTCTCTCCTTCACCCTTCAGGTCAGAAGTTCTCAATTTTTCATTCTAACTTCCTTGGAAACTTTGAAAATACTAACACCTAGGTCCTCCATTACTCAAAATGGTCATGTGAAGTTTATTAAAATAGCAATCCAGTCAGACATAGCTTTCAAAGTTTTCCAAATGATTCTAATATATTCTCAAGGTTGAAAAGCACTGTTAGACATTAGACTTTTAAAATACCAGATTTTGGAACCTTTTTGGGTATTTGCTCTACATTTGCTGAATATATAGGGATGTAAAGAATTAGGGATGTAAACAATTTCCTTCTGAATGAAATGTGTCAGTGCCAGCAGCATATCTGGCTCTCTAATGGTCATAAATTTAACCCTTAGAGCACAGATGTATCTGGCATTTATTAAGTCTGACAGTTGTTCATCTTAAGGAAACAAGATCCTTTCACATAAAAAATTGAAGCTTCAATCAAAAAGAAAACCAGTTTTCCATGTCATTCATTTCACTATCAAATTAATACTTTCATTTGAGAAGCAAAATCTAGCTGAAATACAGTAATTTGCTAAAATTAAGGCCTCATCTTTTCACATTCCTGACTGCTCTGCTAATTTTCCACCAGCCTTCAGCTGTACACTTTCTCTATGAGAGCACTGATGCCTTTAGCTCATTCGAAAACCTCTTTCAGAGTCAAACATCTGATTACAAACAAATAACACATTCTCATCTTTATATTAGTAAAATCGGATGAGATGACCCAGAAAAATACAATTTGCCACAACAAAGTGAGTTGGGTACAGGATGGCCTACTTGTGGCATAAAGCCTCACAAATACAATAGCCATCAATGCATGTTCATCAAAAAGAGAGGGTATTAATCTGCACAAAATCTTCTTGGTTTCCAGTGTCTATGGTAATTAGTGTATATCCAGAAGCAAAACATTGATTACCTGTGATACTTCCTAATTAGAACTTTTCATCCTATCAAAAAAT
Organism: Dipodomys merriami; assembly: GCF_024711535.1. NCBI lineage: Eukaryota > Metazoa > Chordata > Mammalia > Rodentia > Heteromyidae > Dipodomys > Dipodomys merriami. The sequence goes on along the minus strand of NW_027204048.1, from coordinate 604,552 downwards.
TAAAGGTATCTTAAAATGTACTTTTACCAGTGAACAGCAGGAATCCTCCAGTTGTGAGGCCCTAGGAGAATAGTAGTTTATTAGTCTAATATGAGGCTTTATTTCCCATTGCATTCCTGCATCACTCAATAGTAGAATGATCCAAAGCATTACAAAACTACTGTATTGGAAGAAATCACAGTATCCTTCAGTAACCAGAAATACATTTTTGTATATGTTACCCCAAATCTCTCTTTCTGAATCCACTCACCTTTGTAAAGAATGAATATCCAGCTTGTTAAGAAGACTACAGAAGATATGTTTGGTAAAACACCAATTAGAGTTAAAATAGACATAATTATTGCTATTACTACAAAGTTTGGAGGTATTGAATAGTGTAGAAATACAGTTTAAGGACAAAAAGCATGCTTTGTGCTTTTCGGTGGATTTTATAAGTAAACAAAAGTAATCGAGCACGAGTAAATATCATAATCTAATGATGTCATTGAGAAAATTCTCAGAAGCCCAAGTTTGTCTATGGTATGTTGACTTTGCCTAAAGCTGCTCTTCTCTAGGATCTAAACTTTATACAAAATTGGAAAGGATTTCTCTGGTCCTGGAAATGAACAATGATTCCCAACCTCCATTACTACTCCCTTCCTTGTATGTAGCCCTTAGATTTGTGCTTATTCTCCTTTTTTCTCTAGAGTGTGTGAACTGAAGAGTCTCAATGCACCTTGCTAAATATGTCCATTACAGAAACCTTTAATTGCTCCTTCAACTGTGGTCCACACTGTTGGAAACTCTCTCAGTACCCTTGCCTCCAAGTATATATGAACCTGACTTCCTTTGGGAAAAACTCCTCCTCGACCACACTGAAGAGACAATGAAAATGAATCAGAAGGTAGGAGTGCATTCTAGTCATCCCTATAAAGATCTATGCCAACTCTTCTCTCCCTTCCACTACCCCACCAAGTTCCTTTTGTCAGCATTTCAAAGAAAATGCCACCAGGAAGCACATTCAGCCTGTTCTATTCATAAAACTTGTTCATTGCTTCTAGGAAATTTTTATTTCCTGTAAAAGCTGTAAGTCATTCCAGTATTTGTGGTAGACTAGATTTGGTTTTAACTTCCATTTGTGAAGATAACATTTATTTATTTATACACAAAGAGACTGATTCTTCAAAGAAACACCTGAGCTTAAAGATGGATGTACATGCCCACACCTAATATTTCAGCAAAGCATAGAATAAATTTCTATTTTACTATTTACAGTTAGTTCTTAAACTTTGGGCATGTATCTTAACCTCTCTACAAAAAGATAAAAACAAGTGCCTCTTTGCAGGTCATTAATAAGAATTAGAGAAGAGTATTTAGTACTTGGCACAGAAGGGAACAGCAACCTATGGCCACAGTGTGTGTGTGTTTGTGTGTGTGTATATGTGTGTGTGTTTCTTAATGCATACTACATTCATAAATGCTGAATTCCCAGGTGGACCTGTTGCAACAATGAGAAGTACAAAATGTCATGTCAAAACCAGCTTTACAATGTCGGTGTGGGGGGGGGGAGGGGGGTATAATTGGGTGGGGGGAGGGGGGAGGCTGGGAAGGGAGGTGAAGGGTAAACAAAGGAGGAGGCTGCAATGCTTGGTAAGAAATGTATGCATTATCCTGCCCATGTAATTGTAGCCCCTCTGTACAGTATGTTCTCAAATAAAATAAAAAAAAATAAATGCTGAATTCCCCAGCAGTGATATATTTGTCAACATGGTTGAGGTTAACACATATATACTGGGCTAACACTATACCTAAAATTTACCAGACTTATTACCAGAGTTACCAGACTTATTACTTATTAACAGATTTACCATTTATAAATTTGAAAGCTTCTATTAAGTTTTAAATGAACAATAATTACAAAATGTATAAGGTTTAGGATAATCAGTAGTGTTTCATTCAACCTGCCATTATCAATTAATTATCAATTAAGTTAATCAAGTTTAAGTATATTGAGATTTGGATTTATAGTAGCAATTTATAAATCCATAATACTGTGTAAGATCCAGGCAATGTGATACCAATCTGTTATCCCTAGGAAATAATCTTTATAAACCCTAGTATTAAAAATCAGTGGTGGCTCAGTCTGTAATCGTAGCTTTTCATAAGGCTGACATCTGAGGATAACAGTTTGAAGCAAGCCAGGGCAGGAAATTCCAAGAGACTCTTAAAACTACTGAAAAAGAAGTGATGCTGTAGATCAAGTGTAGAGCCTTAGGCCATGAGCAAAAAGAAGCTCAGGGACAATGCCCAGGCCCTCGGTTCAAGTGCCAGAACTGGCAACAAACAAACCTTTCATTACAATTGCCAGCACTTAAAAGATGTAACTTACTGAAGGAAAATATGGTAGCTTAGCACCATATGGTAGCTTAGTACCATATTCTATTGTATGGGCTTATTATTGACAAGCATTTTGTGCATTATCTTTACTTTGTAGAGATATTCTTGTGTATTTCTCTTGGTACATAAGCATACACATTTCTGTCAGGTATAAACCTGAAAATGAATTATCTGAATCATGGGATATGTGTGAGAATATTTGTTTTGGATATACTGACACCAGGAACAAAACCCATCTTTCACATTTATTACAATAACTTGAAAGACTTATTGGAAATATCTCTGAAGACTCACCTTAATGAATATTTTAGAAAGTGTTATTTGAAATCATTTTGTTCCAAATTTCTTTTATTTTTACTAGGCATAACCAACTGTCCTACTTCTGTGATGCGTACTTATAAAGCATGGCTCCTTTACAAGGTGTTTGCTTTGCAAAAGCTCTTCCCTCAAGGCAGAGTTTTAAGTCAAAGCTTTCTGATAAGGATGAATGTCTTATACAAATATGAGCTATCCAAGGAACTGAAAAGTTGCTACAGTTGAGTAGGCCTTCAAAATATTTAATCACTACAGCTCTGTGAATGTATTATTTAAGCTATGAGCAGTTTATTTAACTTAACAGTTGAACAGTTATTTATTAACTGTTGTTAGCTATTAACACTTAACAGTTTACTTATTTAAGCTATATACCAAGTTAAAATGTTTAGGACAAGTGTCTTGTCCTAGGTCACCATATGGTTTTGTCCCACTATCTTCTCTGTAAATATAACATATAGCACACATATAGGAACATACACACAATGAAAATTTTTGGCTCAAGCATATATTATAAAGAAAATTTCCCATGTGGTCACTACAAAGTAAAACATTTCTTATAAGTAAAAGACATATCATGCCCACTTTTTAAAAATGTAGGCTATGCCCCTTGCCAAAGATGATTATTCACCTAACTATTATGACAGCATTTTCTCATTTTCTTTTCTACTTTTGTCACTTATACATACATATTTGCATTTTTTGCCAATACTGGGACTTTAACACAGGTCCTAAGCACTATTCCTTACCTTTTTTCATACAAGGCTGATGTTCTATCACTTGAGCCACAGATTACTTCTGAAATTTTGGTTGTTAATTGAGGTAAGAGTCTCATCGACTTTCTTACACAGGCTAGCTTTGAACATCAATCCTAAAATCTCAGCTTCCTGAGTAGCTAGAATTACAGTTTCAAGCCACCAGCACTCAACCTCTTAAGCACACACTTTTAAGCACTGTATTTTAGTTTGTCTTATTAAAAATTACATAAATAGAAACACATAGGATGTTTTTGCTTATCTGGCTTATTCCATGCAACATGTTTATCAGACTTCATCCATTTGGTTGTAGTTCACTTGTGCACATTACTGTACCATATTCTATTGTATGGGCCTATTATTGACAAGCATTTTGTGCATTATCTTTACTTTGTAGAGATATTCTTGTGTATTTCTCTTGGTACATAAGCATACACATTTCTGTCAGGTATAAACCTGAAAATGAATTATCTGAATCATAGGATATGCCTATATTAATATAATTCCAAATGTTTTTCCAAGTGCCTATACCATTTACTTTCCCACCAGCCCTGTGAGTTCTTACTGCTCTGAATCTTCAGCACTTGCATATGTCTATCATGAAACCAGTTGCTTATGTATGGCATACATATATGCTTTTATATATGATTATATAAATATATATACCTTTGAATTACATTTTTACTCTCTTGATCAAAATTTTAATGAAACCACATCTTGTCAGGAGGATTGTGAATTCAACACCAACTCAAGCTAAATACTAAAGCCATCTTTTAAAAAACAAAAAGATTTTCAAGTGTTACCAAACAAATGCAAGGTTTAGATTAATCTAGGTATTGACTAATACTAAGAAATCTTTACAGTTTCTATCTTGTTAGTGGATTACCCCCCTCCCAGTTCTTTAAACTTCTTTTCTGATAGAAATAGCACATATGTAAACAAATACAGAGACAGCAAACTCTTTCTTAAAAGAACTTCATCACAATACTGAGAGAAATGTTCATATATAGATTATAAATTGCTTTCCTTTTCACAATCACTTGTTTAAGACCTTGCTTACACAAATTAAGCAGACACCAATGCAAACTAAAGAAATCTGAATTAAATTT